>NC_081409.1:820908381-821209809 GCF_030272615.1 Cryptomeria japonica
GTGATCCTGACCTAGGGCCTTGAAACGAAGCTTGTGCGGGATCCTTATGGGTCGGTTCTTGACCAACTCTGAATTTCTTGTAAAACTCCTCCTCCTCTGTAGGTTCATCTGGCTCTCTAAATGTCTCATTGAGTTCATAGTCGCTGGAGGATTTGTCTGAACCCCATTCCCACTCATTAGAGTCTGTGGAATAATTATCCTCTTGTTGAACTTCAGCCACTTTGACTCGCCATATCTGTTTTGTTCTCTTATTTTGAATCTTGGGATTTAGAAAACCAAGCCCCTTGGAGCATTCCATTCTTGTAGTTAGCTCAGGTTGTAGAGGCTCCATGACACCTTCTTTGCGTAGTCCGAGAGGACTTTTTCCATCATACCCGAATCTCTGCAGAATTTTGAAACCTTTACCATAGTTTTCACAGGGTATTATAATTTGATCATTTGTATCATCTTCAGCGTCCTTATATAGCATTTTATATAAATTTTCTTCCTCTAGTTCGCCCCATTTTTGAAAGACGGTAGGATCCCATTTGAGTAGCATGATGGAGATTTGCTTATTAGGATGTGGCCTCCCATATTCCTTGGGGGAGTTCATGACTTGTCGTAAGAACATTGTTTGATTCAGAGTGTATTCTCCCATGCCTTTGTCTTGAAACTTGGCTCTAAGTTCACCTTGTTTGGATGTCGAGGGCTTTAATGACTCAGGATCAATATATGCTGAAGAAGGAGTAGCCTCACGATTGCTAGGAATGATAGTCTCAGTATGTGATCTCAAGTTATCGCAATATATGAATGGATTTGGATCACCATTGACCGTTACCTCGACTCCATTATGAGGAAATTTTATGCACTGATGGTACGTTGATGGGACTGCTCTCATTTCATGAATCCACGGACGTCCTAGCAATATGTTATACGTGAGGTCTAGATCCAGGACTTGACAAATCACGTCCTTTGTGACTGGCCCTATTCTTAGTGGTAAGATGACCGTGCCCTTGGACGAACACTCTTCATCATCATAAGCCTTAATGGTGATTTGGTTCATAGAATTCACAGCTTTGTCAGAATATCCCAATTGTCTGATGGTGCTCAATGTACAAATATTAAGACCTGCTCCTCCATCTATCAGGACTCATTTTATTCGGTGTTTATGTATGAAGGCTTCAATATGTAGAGGTGCATTATGAGGCTGACTTATGGAGGCGTCATCGGCTTCTGTGAATGTGAGGGAGTGTGGAATGGATAGGTATCCCACCATGGCTTGAAACTGATCCATGTTCAGATCCGTAGGGACAGCAGTATCTCTCAAGGTTTTATCAAGGATAGCTTTATGTGCAGGAGATATACGTAAGAGCTCAAGAATAGAGATGAGTGCAGGTGTTTTCCCTAATTGCTCTACAAGGTCGTACTCAGGCTTAGTTGACGAAAGATTGGTATTCTTAGTAGAGGTACCTGGCAATGTGATCTTACCTCGACGGGTTGTAACATGACATTCAGAGGTAGATGCGGACGAAGATCCCACACCTTTTAGGACAATTTTGGGTCGCTGAGGAGGATTCTCAGGATTTTTATTTTTGATAGTAATGGTAGAAATATGATTGTCCATTGAGATGTGATTAATAGTGGAATCATAATTGTAAGATGCTCTAGTGTAATTGGCTTGATCATCTGTGACTTTGCCTTTTCCCTTGTCATGTTTTGGGAATGGTTCCTTAAACACCTCATGCTCTTGGTTAGATGAATGTCCCTCAATCTCAATATCTCCTCTGTCAATGAGATCTTGTACAATGTTTTTCAATCGATGGCAATTACTTGTCTTGTGACCCTTGCTCTTATGAAATTCGCAAAATTCATCATCATTCCACCAATTCGGTTTTATCTTTGGTTCATATGGAGGAAAATCTGGGACCGTGATCACCTTGTTTGCTACAAGCTTTTTGAATACTGATTCAAGTGGTTCTCCCAATGAAGTGTACTTCCTTCGTGGTTTAGCAGCCGTTTGATTATTCACTTGATTGTTGGTAGAACTTGATCCAGAAAAGACGAACTTTGGTCTCACTGTGTTGGCATCAACAACGCCATCATTAACTGTATTCTTGTTCTTGTTCCAAAACTTTGGTTTGTCCTTTCCCTTAAAGTCCTCTTTGTTTTCTTTGAATAGTTTGATAACTCCTTGTTCAATCAAGACCTTTTCTGTTGCTAGGCCCTTTTCAATGACATCCTTAAATGTAGACAAACAAGCTTTTCTGAGATCATAGCCAATAGCCTTGTTAACGTTTTGTGTGAACATTTCCACCATTTGTTTTTGCGGGATTTCACAAGAGCATCTGCTAGCTAAGTTTCTCCATCTTTGTAAAAATGACGCAAAAGATTCTCCTTCTTTTTGTTTCGTATTGCACAAGGTAGTAACTGAGACATCTGTTTCAATGTTGTAAGAAAAATGTTGAATGAATGCTTCTGCTAAGTCGCCCCATGACTTAATACCAGGAGGTAATTGAGAAAACCATTCCATCGCTTGATCTCCTAAGCTCTATGGGAACAACCTCATTAAGTATGTTTCTTCTGCTGCTACCTCAATGCAAGCTGTGAAGAATTGTCTTATGTGTGCCTTGGGGTCTCCTCTCCCTCTATATTTGTCGAATTTTGGCGTTGCAAAGTGCGGAGGAAACGGAGGCATTGGAATGCTCTTATCAAAGGGATAAGGGCATATATCTCTCATAGTATATGTGGGTTTTGATGTGCCCATGTCTTCCACTTTCTTTTGTAGATCTCTAATTTGTTGCTCCAAATTATTTTTGGGAGGAGATGGATTTCTTGTAGCATGTCCCATGTTTGAAACACCCATTTGAGGAGGAGCTTGTTGCATGTATGGATGATACTGATCGTAGACATGTCCATATGGAGGTCTATATTGTTGCGACATGTATGGAGCACTTGGTATGACTTCATGTTGAGGGACCCCATATCTGTTTTGTGTGTATAAACCATATTCAATAGGCCTTTCATTTTCCATTGTGTTGCCCCCAATTTTGGCATGAGGTCTTCTTGTGTCAAAATTTTGAGGAAGTCCTTGTGTATCCATTTGTCTTGGTTGACCCATATCTTGAGCATGTGTTTGAACATAAGGCCTCCATGATGGTCTTTGAGTGTAAGTATCATGCATTTGAGCTTGTATATGTGGGATTGCTGGTTTCTGAAGCAAAACGGATGGTGACTCCGGCATCATATTATTTGGTCCTCCACTATTAGGTTGAGTTTGTTGTGAAGGTCTACTTTCCATAAGTTGAGATAAGTCAAAATCATGTGGTATTTTAGCTCCACTTTGTGCCATCATGTTTAGAAAGTATTAACGATCTCTCCTCATTATCTCTTCAACCAATCTATTGAATTGAGGGTCCATTATAGATTCTTGTATGTCTGCTGATAGTATTGAAGAATTGTCCACAATATCATTGTGTGTAGCGTTGTGTATAGCGTTTGCGCTTTCCACATTTGGATTGTGTCTATAAACATTCATGTCTGGTAATGTAGTGTGCTCAGGATTGTAGAAGACATCATTGTCATACTCATAAGAACTCATGTTTACGGACCCTTGAGCTTCTTTAGCTTTTCTCCTAGATTTTTGAAGACGGGTTTCAACCATGAACTAGGTGTTTAGCAATATGTGAGAGACTAGACGAAAATGACAAGAGTATGTAAGACCAAGAGTTGTATGGAATGTAAATGAATCTGAAGTTTACTTGCAATGTCCAAAGTGTAAGACCCAGTATGTATGTAGTAGAGTAGGTGTGACTTCCAAAGAGAGGATAGTTTCTCTTGATGAGGTAAGCTGACCTTGACTCTAAGTAAGACCAAATGAGACCCAAAGGTAAGAAACCTTGATGAGGGACCACTTAGCAAAGTGTAGTACTATGTAGTGTGTTGACAAAGTATGATGAGGACAAGCAAGTGACCTTTTGACTCAAGTTTAGACAAGTATGAATGTAAAATGAGGTATGAAGCAATGATGGACTGTGTAAGACCTTAGAACAGGCTGAATGCTAGATGAAACCTGAAGAGACAACCTAGGAAGCTCAAGTATGCCGAAACTAATTTTCTTTGTTTGCTTGACTGTTAAACTTTTCAAATCCTAACACAGACGCTTCTGTATACTTCACAGACGCGGTTTTAAGACACAGACGCTATTCTGTTTGACGCAGACGTGATTCTGAGATTTTCCTGTTGATGTTTGCTGGGACTGTAACCGTTTTTTTGCAATTGTGGACACAGACGCGCCTGTATACTTCACAGACGCGATTTCCAGACACAGACGTGTCTATGTTCGACACAGACACTGATAAAAACACAGACGCTATTCTGTACTTCACAGACACGTTTATCCGACACAGACGCGGTTTTAACAGACACAGACGCGTTTCTGTAACCTTAGTGCAATCTTTCCTATCTGTGAATTTGTTTTGCTGTGACCAAATCTGATTTTTCGACTGTTTTTCGTGACAAGAGGACACAGTGTTGATGACCCAATGTTTGCAGACTGTTTAGACTCCAAAAAAGTGTGTTGTTTGATGTAAAAAGTTTTTGCATACACTTGAAGACACAAAAGACACAATGTTTTGCTGTTTTGTCTTGATTGTTTGAATGTTTATCATAAGTCAAGCACAATTCTTATGGCTGGCCAGGACAATAATTGTTGATCCCACATGGGGTTTTACCCCCGAGGCTACGCTATTCAGAGCGGATACTTAGATGCTTGACCTCACTGGCTCCACCCTCGGCACTCACTTCTCGGGTCAGCCAAGCATCAGTCCCCATGAAAACTCCCCATGGCGAACTTTGTATCTCTACTAAGAACCGTATGTGTGTGGGCCGCTACCAGAGGTCCGACCTCCTGCCTCAACAACTAGAAGGATTTGGGCATCTAAAACAATGAGGTGCTAGTAAGGGCATCCGCTCGTGTGGCCATACATGCGGCACTTTCAGCTCTGTAAATACAGAAGGCTCCCAGCCGGTAGGGGTTACGCCCTACAAATGATCAAATAAATTTGATCAAACGGGTTTATGGGGAGACATAGTGTCGGTATGAACTAATCAGCACACGTTATTCATAGTTTTCACCATGAATACATTTGATTATAGTGGTTTGGATGAGGTGGGTTTTCCTCGCTACCACTTGGGTCGTTCTCTTCTCACTAGTAGTCCTAATGACCACACGGGAAGACAGGCCCTCTAAAGAGTAAACAAAAAGAGCCTATTGCTCAAGACACAAAAGACAATGATTCAATTTTAGTGCACCAATTGAAGTGTTTGCTAAGCTATGAAACAAGGCACACAATAAAAATTACAAAACCCTAGCTAAGGCCCTGCAACAAAATTGTTAGTAGTTTGGGTTGTTTCAAATGATAACCCCTTCCTGCAAGCACACAAGTTAGGTAAATTTTAAGAAAACCCAAAAAGACTTTGTGAAAAGGGGCCTTCAACAAAAACGTATTTGCCTCCAAAGCAAGCTGCACAAACCAAGTTAGCTAGATCTGCAAAGGTTAGCCGAAAATAAACTAGATCTGGAACCCTAAGTACAAAATCCGAAAACCCGAATCGAAAAACTTGAAAAATTTGCAAAACAGAATGCACAGACGCTGTTATACCAGACACAGACGCGTCTGTCGGACACAGACGCGGTTCTGTGATTCTCAGACGCGATCTAAGAACACAGACGCCTCTTTCTTCTACAGACGCGATCAGATGGTGCACAGACGCGATTCGGGATCACAGACGCGACTTTCGGAAACCTGCAAAAATAGAAATGACAGAAACACAGACGCGATCCAAGATATCACAGACGCCTCTGAAATACAAAAACGCGATCCGAACACTCGCAGACGCGGAAAAAACCTAAAATGTCGTCGAAATCGTCCGATCTGCAACTTCAAAAATGCAAAATCTGCAACAAAATGTTAAATGCAAAGGGACAAGAGTCCCACCAGGCATGCCAAAATGTATATGGTGAAAATGGATAGCAATAAACAACAATATTGAAAGACTAAAATGGATTCAACCACCAAACCCTAGCCTAACAATGAACAAAGATCCACCATAACATATGAAGATAACCTAAGACAATGCAAAATAACTCAAAATCACAAAGATTATACCATCACATGTCCAATAGGGTTTTGATCTCCATTCTTCCTATCTCCATTGATCTTGTTTGATATGCTTGCTCTCAAATTTTTATATGCACAAGAGCTCAATAAAGAACGGAATGTGGTTGCAAGTAGAATTGTAGTGTAGCCAAGTCCTCCAAAATCAGTCATTAGGGTTTGTCAATGAAGAAAGCATCTCCTTAAATAGAAGACACAATAAGAAATGGAGGGTTAAGATTGAGAGGTGTAAAAAGAGAGGTCGGCTAGGATTAGAGGGTAGGTATAAGAAATACCAAAATAATGAAAGAGGTAAGTAGTGTAGGAAATAAGAGATGAATGACATGTGTCATGTGTAGAAAAAGATAATGAACTAATTAAATAAATAAAGATTTATTTAATTAATAGAAGTAGGACAATTAAATAAATAAAATATTTATTTAATTTAGGAAAGGGATAATTTAAATAAATAAATGTATTTATTTAAATGAGAAATAAGGCTAGAGGAGGATAAATGAATTAATTAAATAAATAAAAATTTATTTAATTAATAGAAGAATTAAGCTTAGATAATTAAATAAATAAAATATTTATTTAATTAGACATGACAATTTTAGGTGTCTACAACTATATTGATGGATGGCCTTTTGATTGATAAAAAGATTGTTGAAGACATTGGTTTTGTAAATAATAGTTTGTTGCAGCATGGGAAAGAAAAATCCCTTGGTTGTTTTTCTAACATTGTTGTGAATGTAGAGGAGGAAAAGTTTAGAACAAATTAGTGTCTTTTAAAAGACACGAAGAGAGAGAAACATAATGTTGCGGAGGAGAAAGATGATGAACAAGTTGCCACAACCATTTCAAAGAAAGAGGTAATGCATAAATTTGATTATTTTACTAAGGAGGATCACATCGAAGCTTATGGTTTTCCAAAATTCCCTAGTACATCTTGTTGGGAATTGGATTATGTAACAAGAGGAAGAAAAAGAGGAAAAATGAAGAATGGGAGTGTAAATAGTGAAAATTGTCCTAAGTCTTCGACGACACTTTTCACTAAGATTTTTTGTCTAAACTGATTAAATAATTTTAATTGTTTAATTAGTACTAATTTTCTTCTTCTAATTTCCTATAATTAAATTATTATTAACTATTTAATTATTGTTCTTCTCAACCATTAATTAAATAATCTTCATTATTTAATTAATGTTCATCATTCTCTCTTTCTAATCAATTAAACTTGATCTTAATCAATTAATCCTAACTATTCCTCTTCGATTAAATAATTTGCTTAATTATTTAATCCATTTATTCTAACCTAATTATTCCTCCATGATTAAATAATTATTTTAATTATTTAACCCCCTTCTCCAAATTATTCAATTAAATAAATTTTTAATTTATTTAATTACCATGTGTGGATGAAATAAATAAATTTTATTTATTTATTTATGATGCCACTTATCTCTTCCACTTTCTAATTTTTATCTCCCTTATCTCTTCAACTTGCTAATTTGGCATTTATGAGAAGATAATTAAATATTTTATTATTTATTTTCATAATATCTTCTCATTTTCTTTCTTCTATCTTCATCCTTCCTCGAATGGCAGCTCTGTTATGCACTCAATCTTGTCCATTGATTATTTTCAGTCTCAAATCAATCTTAGTCATCCAATCAATCTCATTTTTTCTATAAATTGAGCCATTTCCTCATTGATTTTCAACCACACTTCTAGTATCCTTATGCTATCAAAATTGCTAGTATCCTTATGCTGTCAAAATTGCTTTCAATACACTTGCTTTGTAGGTGAGATCTACAAACATCCATTTGAAGGAGAAAGAGAAACAATGGAGAAATATGAAGGAGATATCTACGTTATGTAATGGTTTACATTTAGTTTAGTTATCTTGTCTTCATAGCTCTATTGACCGAATTAGGATCAATTTCATAGCTTGTTGTGTTTTGTGGCTGCATAACTCTAGGCTTTGATGTGTTTTTCCATTTTCCTAGTTACATTTTTTGGTGAACCTGACATGAACATGCAAAGTCTAATAATTCTTTGAATTGATTTGCATGCAGGTTTTATGTGCTAATCCATTGTTGCATGCAGGTTTTTTTCACTGATCTATTATTGCATGCGGGTTTTTTTCACTAATCTATTGTTGCATGCAGGTTTTTTGCACTAATCCATTGTTGCATGCAGGTTTTTTGCACTAATCCCTTGTTGCATGCATGTTTTTTGAACTAATTTGTTGTTGCATGAAACTTTTAGGTGAGGATATTTTATTGCATGCGACTTTTATGGAATCTAAACAATGATTCATGCAGGATTTCTTAACATGCAATGGAAAACAATTTTTCACATAGCCTAATTAGGAGGTTTCAATGAACAACAATTTTTCACATAGCCTAATTAGGAGGTTTTAATGAACAAGAATTTTTCACATAGCCTAATTAGGAGGTTTGAATGAATACTACAATTCTAACATAGTCTTAATTAGGATTTGGATCAAAGAACAACAAATTTCACATTTCATGCATGTAAAGGGTTTTAAAATGAACAACAAATTACATTTAATCATGGTTTAAATTCATCAAATCCTTTTCAAATTAAGGTGGAATTAACCTCATCTAGTCTTAACTAGGATGCAAATGGATCAATGAACTCATATCATGCAAATTTTGAAGCAAGACTGTTTGCCTTAGTGTAGAGAACACTTCAATTTTCTAAAGGATAAAGAACAACATGTTTGCTATGTCTTATTTTATTTTGTGTGTGTGTGTTTTTACCTTTAGAGGGCCTACCTCTTGATTCGCCTAGCACTTTGCATAGGCATTGGTGAGAGGGAACGAACCAAGTGGTAATGGGCTAAGGCAAAACTCTTTTGAACCACTATAAATAAATGTGTTTGTGATGAAAGTTGCAAGCGATGGGTGTCAATGTGTCATATTGACGTAAGTCTCCCTCAATGTATGTGTGGCACATGAAAAACTATAGAGCATAACCTCTGCAAGTTGGGAGGCCTCCTTAACAGAGTGAAACGCCACATGTATGGTCACCCGAGCAGATGCCTTGACTAAAAAATCTTTATTTTAGAAGCCAAACACCTTCTAGTTGTTGGTATAAGAGGTCGGACCTTAGATGACGTCTCACATCCTTACGATTATTAGTAGAGATACAAAGTTTGACATGGGGAGTTTTCATGGGGACTGATGCTTGGATGCCTCGAAGATGTGAATGTCGTGGGGCCAAGCATCTAAGTATCCACTTTGAGCAAGCA
Organism: Cryptomeria japonica; assembly: GCF_030272615.1. Taxonomy (NCBI): domain Eukaryota; kingdom Viridiplantae; phylum Streptophyta; class Pinopsida; order Cupressales; family Cupressaceae; genus Cryptomeria; species Cryptomeria japonica. The sequence continues at coordinate 820,917,796 of NC_081409.1, forward strand.
TAGTTGGGGAGACCCAAGTGAGATCCAACGGCTATTGTCCTTGTCAGCCTTAGGATTCATTGTTGGAGGTGCATGATTGTCTTGTGTCAAAGTCCAACAAATATTTTATCTTCCATGATTGTTAAATGTTGAATAAAAAACAATTCTGACAAGTGGTCATAAACCTTGGTTTTTCAAAGTTCAAACAAAGAGTTCACATTTTGTCCAAGTATTCATCCAACAATTGAACATGGCTTGTCAAAACATTGGATATCCTTGTTTCAACATTTATGTCACTTAGGGTTAGTCTTTGCATAGTCCAACCTTAGGTCTTAGGTCCCATAGACATTGCCTTTCATTTTGCACTTAGGTTTTAAATCATTTCCCTAAGTCTTCATTGCATTATCATCATCTTAAACTAGGTTTTGGCCTAGCTTATACCCTAGGTTATATCATTGCATAGTCTGAACCCTAGGTCTTGTCTTAGGTTGACATTGTCATACATTTTCATTTACATCCCTAAGCTTACATCATTAGGTCATATCATATCATTGCTCCAAATCATATCGTATCATAACATTGGGTCATATCATAACCCTAGGACATATCTTTGCATCATAATCATAACTTTGGTCCATATCATAACATAAGGTTGCATTTACATCCTTAGGTCATGTCACATTTTTGAGTCATATCTTTGGTCCATTTCATATCTTTAGGTCATTTCATATCTCTAGGTCATAATGCATCTTGATCTCATATTCATATCATATCTTGGGTTCATACCCTAGGTCCTTATCATTATCATTGTCCTTTTGCATAATAGTCCCAAAATTAGGTTTTGCCAAACTTAAAAGATTCAAATCTCTAGATTAAACCCTAAGTTGTTGTTAGGGAGTCTTGACCTTGTCCAAAATTTGTCTTCTTGTCAACATCATTTTGTCAAACCTAGCTTAGTATCCAAGTGTATAGGTGAGACATTGTCAATTTGTCCTATCATCATTTGGTCTTTTGTCCGTTTAAGATCTATACTTCATTTCAATTTCCTAAAAACATCTTTAGGGTTGCATTTGAAAGGTTTGTCCAAACCTCAACAACAACAAAAACATAAATTGCATTCTTGTCCTAGATTGTATGATCATCTTTTAAAATTGCATTAAGTTGCATATCATCATCATTCCAAAAATTCAAAAGACCAAAAACATTTAGTTGCATTGTCAATCACCTAGGTTGCATTATTTGTATACACATCATCCTTAAAATCAAAAATCCCAAAAACATTGCATAGTGACATTTCTATTGAAACAAGGTTCCAAGCTCCTATGATGCAACGAAGTTTGACATATCAACTGGTGATTGGTCCAATGAATAACACAATGCAATCAAGTTTTTATCCAAGGAAATCACAATTATATCCAACCCAACAATAAGGCAACATTGATCAAACTTTTTATGATGAAACAAGTGTCCAAATATGACAACTGGAGGAAAAATTAGCTCGAGAAATAGAGATCTTAGAACAAAGAGTGAAAAACATCGAAAATAATAGACCACAAATGTCCAAAATGTTTCAAAATTTTCAGGTCCAAATCCAAATATTGAGCCAGTTTATGTAAAAGTTCTCATCGAACAATCATATATACCAGCTCTCCTTGCACAAATAGAGATGACGAAATAATTTCAAACAAGCACAAATTTTGACCAAATCTCAAATCAGACTTCATTTGATCAAACCTCATTCAATCAAATCTTGAGACAACAACCAATTATCCAACAACAACCAATTATCCAACAGCAACCAATGGTCCAACATATCCAATCAACACAATCAATGGCACAATTTAAACAATATTCATAAACAAACACACAATGTCAACAATTGGTCCAACCAACTATCAAATATTGACAACAAACTCAGTATCAACAAATACAACAAGAAATTTAGAAATAAAATTTGCAACTCACACCAAGACAAGTTTCAAATATGTCAAACCAATTCTACCAAAACCCAATTCAAAATCAAAATGTAACACCAAATCAAAACCAAATCCCCAAAAAACAAGTCCAAAATCCAAACCCAACCATGTCAAAACCTTGCAAGGATTCAAATACATCTCCAAAGAAAGGTAGATCTATTATAAAGCTCTCAAAGAGAGTCCTAAGTGATTTTGCTAAGAAAGATCAAAATCGTATGCTCATGTCTAGCAATGACCCATCACACCCCCATAAGAAAATTGACTCTCCAATGGCACCCATCCCTACACATTTTGAAGCTTTGCAAGAACCTCCCATATCATCTTCATCAAATTATACATCAAATAATGCATCCTCCCAAGGGTTGTCTACAACAAAAATACATGATAATCTATGTCTTTATACCAATCCCTTGTACTATTAAAAAATGTCAGATCCAATACCACTGTTCCCTTCATTTCCCATCAAATCTATTGCAAAGAGTCCCATACAAAATCCATCTCTCTCATGTCAAAGCATTTATTCCTTGCCAAAATCCCCCACACATATCCAAATTCCAACCCCATGTCAAGAGGATGATTCAAAGCACAAAGAAATAAGTCTTGAAATGGATCAAGATCAAGACCCTAAAACTTTTCCATTGCATACTACATTTCACCAAGATCTCATTTCCTTTGATGATCCCCCTATCGTTGTCCATCCTATCCAAAATCCCATTGACATCCCACTCCTTGAGAAAGGTCAAGATATCCCTTTCATTCTTCCTAATGATCCCATTGAAATCCAAGACTAGAGCACCTTTAAAGAGGAATCCAATGATCTTCCTCCTTGTCAAGATCAAATTATCCCTTTAAATCCCTCACAAGATCCCTTTGTTCCTCCATCTCCATGTCTTAATCCTCCATATACACCCCAAGATCTTATTTCTTTTGATGATCTCATTATTCCTCCCATTCCATCTCATGAAGAGCCTATCATTGATCTTGATCCCCCTCATGCTTCTAACATGTTGGTGCAAGATATTCATGAACCCCCAACATGCACAATAAGTTCTTCCACTTTGGTCCAGTTTGATCCACTTCATGATCCCATCATTTCTACCATAACATATCCACCTCATAATGGACTCGTGTCTTATTCCCAAAGCAGAGAGTATCCTACATGTCAAAATATTTATAAAGGCAAAGGGGTAGACCTTCACAAGAGAGAAACCCTTCATGTTAAAGAGAATATCAATGGTCATGGCCTCAATGACATATTTCCTCAAGACATTGGTACCCCTGCTAAATCCAACATCCCTCCAAAATCCAAACATATCCCTTCTCCTTCATCCCTTCCATCCATTTTAGGTCCTTATATCGCTTCATCCCCTATTCAAGGTCAACAAAGGCACACATCCTTGAGCACCTTCCATCCATCCAAAAGACCTCCATTTCATTCCTATCCATCCATGCATTCCTTTCCCCATCCAAGAAATTTGGATGCCAATCATAAAAGTCATAAGTCCAACAATCCACATGTATTCAAGGATCAACATGTCCAATCTAATCGACATGTCAAAACAAAGCAAAATATGATCCAAAAGGCCACAAAGGCCCATTGCTCAAAAGGAAGCAAAGTCAAAATCTATATGGGTTCCTAAATCCCTTGTGCAAGCAATGCATTCCAAGGAAGCACAAAAGCATAAAAAAATAAAAACAATGTGGATTCCCAACCATCTCATAGATGCCCAAAAGTTTAAAGAAAAATCAAAATTGGTATCCAAAATTTCTATTCCTCCATCCAAACCTTCCACCTTCCAAGTCTATTCCTCCATCACCTCCTTCATCCATTTTGGGTCCTTATGTCCCAAAATCCGCGACCTTTCCTCCATCAAAATCTCAACATCCAAAATCCACTTTTTCTCCATCATCCCATCTGCTCATGCCCAATTCTTCCAATACCCCCTCCATTATCCATCACCACTTTTCCATCCTTTCATCTATCCTATCCAATCCTTTGCATAAATCCTTACCTTAGTCCCATTTCATATCAATGTCATTATCTTACCAGCATCTTTGAGCATACTTTTAAAGGTCATGGTCTATTTTTCAAGGCTACTATCCAAACAACAAGAAGATTGAGTCCTTCCATCCCCTATCATGTGTCTATTTTCTAATGAGAAAGTCAAAAAGAAAAAAAAAAGAAAAAAAGAAAAAAAAAGTGAAAAAATGACAAAAAAGAAGAAAAAGAATTTGTCCACTGGTGAAAACCTGGCAAAGAGGCACCTTGGGAAATTACAATTATGAAAACCTAGCAAACAGGTATCATGCGTAAGCTATGAACTTCTTGCATACCATACTTGGGGGCAGGTTTCATTATCCTATTATCTTATCATATCTTATTGCACTCCATTATCCTATCGTCCCTCATGTCCATATCCTCTTTTCCACCTTTGATCTTGACAAGGCTGAGGATCTTCATGAATGCCATACATCTCATTCACCTCTTTTAGTCTATCACAGCTTTTGGTCTTTGCCCATTTGCTTATTACAACCTTTCATCCATATTCCTTGGCTTATTGCAACCTTCTGTCACTATTCCTTAACCTATACCGACCTTCAATCCATGCCCCTTATCCATTCTTGGTCTTGCTTATCCTATTTGTATCCTATCATCATCCATACACTCTTTTTCGTCATTTGATCTTGATCTGACATAAGGATGTAAAATACAAAACATTGTTTCAAAAACCTCTTGACATGTCCCTCATGCCATTCCATTGCGTGATATTGTCATATCCAGTCCCTTCTCCCATCGCGTGATAGTCCTTGGGAATCGCATCTTCTCTATCTCCATAATAAATGGCCTTTGTCTCCCCTCTATCCACCAACATTTCAGCAAGCTTATTTATGCATTCGTCATATCACTTGCCTTGCTAGACGCCAGGGGTAAAATAAATAAATAAAATCCCTAAAATTCAAATAAAGTCCTGAAAAAAATCATAAAAAAAATTTGCAAAACATCCTGAAATAATCCAAAAACATTTATAAAATGTCTTGAAAAAAAAGCACCAAAAATTAAAAATTTCAAAAATCCTAAAAATTGGAAAACATCAAAATAAAAATAAATCATTTTCATCTCATCAATAAATTAGCCCTTTTGTACATAGACAAACATTTGAGCGGACATTGAATAGATAACATGGTAAAACATTGCGCTTAACAAATCGTGCATTAATAGATGAACTTTTCAATCAACCAAGCATTCAAACTGATCAAACTTGTCGTATCAATCAATCAACATCAATGTCATTGATCCTTTTAAACATTATCATGGGTCTTATATAGGGTGTAGTATACTCGAAACCAAACTGTGTCATGTCTTAGATGGGGTACTGCATTCCCTAAAAGCAGACAACATGATCGTCCTATCATCAAATAAACATTATCACTTTTGATAACAAGATCAGAATGGTTGTTTGAATTGTAAGTCTTATCTTTTACTGATTTATCTTGGACCATGATCCTATGTTTCTCGATGATGTCACTGAGTGATTTAGAGTGGTCAGGATGGCTCATGGTCTTTCTTGCTTTTCGTTTTCTATATGTGGTGAAATGGTAATTTTTCCCCTATGATTAATTAGGTATTAGGTATTAGTAGCGGGTTAAATAAATCAAATATTAAGTTAAACCTAATGTAATTAACCTTTTGCCTAAGATAAATAGTTTAATTTACTATTATTTTGAAGTGTTGACACAATATTTTAATAGTCTCAAAAGTAATTATTCAAAGCAATGATAAACTAATTACTCATAAATTTGTATTATTTTATATGGAATGAACATTCAAAACATCTATACAACAATTATAATTAAAGATGATTTTTTATCAACATGAATGTACATCAATAATCAATAATAAAACATTGAGATAATAATTTGCAACAATGAAACATTAGGGCAATGACTATATGAAATTGATTAATACATATCTGTAAATCACAGAGGCTGCTTTCCTGTATGCAGAGGATTAGTTATAGGTATAGGGTTTTCAGGCAAGGGAGCACTCCAGGAGGACACGGTTCTTACACAGAACCCCACATGCCTTCATGGCATGAAATAAACATGGTTCTTACACAAAACCCCACATGCCTTCATGACATGAAATAAACACAATTCTTACATAGAACCCCACATGCCTTCACGACATGAAATAAACACACCCTTGGCTAGGACACTCCCAGATGTATGTTGTATCCCGAGTTGGACACACACTGTATGCCCCTTCTCCAATGCCCAATGCCCACCCACCAGACCTTAACTATCCCCTCTCTTGTGCTTCCTTTAATTTATCCTTCTCTTATCTTCTTCTCTAATGTGTCCCTTCTCTATTAATTTATAGGTTTATATAACGTCACAAGGGTGTTTACCAAAAATCACACCCTTTCATTATAATAATATTTCTTAATTGCTTTGATTGATATATTCTTTTATTAAAAATTCTTTCACGGGAAAAAGTCCCATAACATGTGGGGCGTTTCATAACATTCTAGAGAAAGTATGTCTTAGGATGATTGAAATATTCCTTGTTTGCAACATGTTTGTTTTATGCAAAGGGATTGCATTTTCTCTCTTGCATTCATTGCCATGGTGTGCATCATCCATTTTGCCATATCAAATAAAGGTTCTCACCTACTATTTGCATTTGTGAAAGCAATATTTCATCACACTAAGCATTCTTCACTTCTAACTTGCATTTCTTCTGGCTAACATTTCTTCTATCCCATCAATCATTCTATCTATTCATCAAATCAATCATTGTCATGCTATCTATTCTATTTGATCAATCGACAATTTCTTCATTTGGTATCAATCAACCCTTTTTATACAATCAATTAACATTCTTCACTTCTTACTAACATTTTTCTCTTTCTTATTTTTTCTCTTTCATCTAGCATTCTTCTCTTCTTTCGAGAGATCATTCATTTCTTTCATACATAAATGATCTCTCGAGGGGGCATCCTACCTCTATCCCGTGGTCTACTGGGGCATGATTTCTCAAAATTTTCTTTGAAACAATGCTCATAATCGCATTGTCTCAAAGAGGGGCAAAATGTAAATACTGAAAATTGTCCTAAGTCTTCAATGACACTTTTCACTAACCTTTTTCGTCTAAACTAATTAAATAATTTTATATATTTAATTAGTACTAATTTTTTTCATCTAATTTCCTATTATTAAATAATTCTTAATTATTTATTTATTGTTCTTCGCAACCATTAATTAAATAATCTTTATTATTTAAATAATGTTCATCGTTGTCTCTTTCCAATCAATTAATCCTAAGTATTCCTCTTTGATTAAATAATTTGCTTAATTATTTAATCCATTTATTCTAAGCTAATTATTCATCCATGATTAAATTTTTAATTTATTTAATTACCATGTGTGGATGAAATAAATAAATTATATTTATTTATTTATTTATGACCCCACTTATCTCTTCCACTTTCTAATTTTTATCTCCCTTATCTCTTCAACCTGCTAATTTGGTATTTATGGGAAGAAAATTAAATATGTATATATTTTTTTCATAATATATTCTCATTTGCTTTCTTTTATCTTCATCCTTCCCTGAATGATAGCTCTATTGTGCACTCAATCTTGTCTATTGATTATTTTCAGTCTCGAATCAATCTTAGCCATCTAATCAATCTCAATTTTTCTATAAATTGAGCCCTTTTCTCATTGATTTTCAACCACGCTTCTAGTATCCTTATGCTATCAAAATTGCTTTCAATACACTTGCTTTATAAGTGAGAGCCACAAACATCATTTTGAAGGAGAAAGAGAAAGAATGGAGAAATATGGTGGAGATATCTACGTTTTGTAATGGTTTGCATTTAGTCTAGTTATATTGTCTTCATAGCTCCACTGATTGAATTAGGATCAATTTCATAGCTTGTTGTGTTTTGTGGTTGCATAACTCTAGGCTTTGATGTGTTTTCCCATTTCCCTAGTTACAAGGAGAGACATCGAATTACAGAGGAAACTAGTTAAGTATATTTCAGAAGATGAGGCAGAGAAGTGGATGCAAAACAAACACAAGAATTATAAATATTTATGAGTTTCAATCATGGAACATTTCTTTCTTGCATGGGTGTTTGATGTAGGGGCATCCACATGGAGGAATCACAGTCTGAAATTACATTTAGATTTTAATTGCTCATGGTTGGGAAGTGGAGCTCATAACAGTTCTAAACTTAGCAAATGTGTAATGATTTTAAGAAATAACATATGGAGCAAGGCTGACACCTTTTCTAAATTTAATTCTTTTTTTGGCAGTGTTTATTTTTGGGGTAGAGTGAGTGGGTGCTGGGAGGAAAATTTATTGTAGCATTTGGGGGGGAGTTTCTAGGGAGTTTGGTTGAGGTTTTTGGTTTTGGGAAGTGAGAGGATTGTTTTGGGGGAGAGGGGGTTGTTTTGGGAGAGAGCAACGTGCTAGGGAAATTGGAAAACTCCAAATTTTTAGAAAGAAGGATAGGGAGTTGGAAATTGTTTTAGTGTGGAGAGTTAAATTTGTTGGCTATATAGTTGTAGCTCTCACATTTTGTAATACAGATTTGTTTTGAATTTCAATAAGAATTTATGAAGTTTTGCATTAGTTTTTTGCCCATTTTATCTATATTGTTGTTATATAGTTCATCTTTATATGTGTGTTTGGAGTGCTGGTTGTGGCAGGTCTTTATGGGTTGTCATTCGTTGCATCATAGATATAGTCTTTTTGGCTTAAGCGGGATTGCATACATATTTATTTTTATGTGTGCATACTTTTGGAATAAGAATATAGTGGCTATCAATAGACTTAACAATCTTCAAACAATTGACAATATTGTGAAGACAAGCTCCTCATAATATATGATAACAATATTTATTGTTGTCTTTGTATAGTTAGACTCTATGCTTTAGTGATTGTTAGTGCCCAATCCATTTTTTAGAGGGGATTTGTTAGTAGCCACTATGCGACTAGAGTAATTGGAACCACTTTTGTTTCTTTCTTGTGTCCATGCATATGCAAAATGTTGAAGGTTCATAATAGAAACCAAACATGTACCAATAACCATATCAATTTGAGGAAACCAAAATAAGGAGTGGAAAACACTAATTTTCGATAATGGTGAAGAGATAACCAAGGAATGGAGATAAAACCTAAGAAAAGGTGCCTTAGGGTTTGGAAAGGGAAAAAGGAGAGATGGAGAATAAAAAATAAATACAAAATGGCTATGAGAAATGAGGTAAATAGGTGGAGAGAGGTCAAGGGATATATGTGAATAGATGTAGCTATATAAGAAGGAGAATTGAGGTAAAAAAATTTAAAACCTAATGAAATCCTACTTAAACTAATACAAAACCATAAAATCAATCCTAACATTAAGAGTTTTATTGTAAATTTTGATGTGGGGCTCCTACAAACTACTAACTACTACAATGTGGAAGATGATTCAATGTAAAAATATAGTAAACATTAGCATCAACTTTCTTCTTGGCAAATTTTGCTCAACCAATTCCCCAAGTGAAAAAAATAGCATCTAATATGTAAAAACAATGGAAGGGATCATATTTTGAGGAAATGTTGGAGTGAATTTTGGAAACTATCTTTCCAAAAAAAACCAATAAATTATTTTCTATGAAAAATAATATTAATTAAATAAAAGGACCAAGCTAACTAGTAATCACCTAATATTAAGGATTGATTCCTAACCTTGGGAAGGTTCAATTTTCTATAGAAAATCAAGGGTAAAGGTGTCCATCTAAAGATGGTTGTTATAATTTCATATAAGCTTTTGGATATATGATTTAGAAGCCAAAAAGAGACAATTTTGTACTAGACCTAGAGATAGGACTATTTAAGTAATTGAGTAAAAGGTGAAAAGGTGGCTATAAGGAAGTGATATGATGACCATGAAAAGGACAATACACCTAGGGTATGGGAAAAAAATGGGACAATGAATAAATTGAATGGGAACACATAGGAAAGATTTTTTTGCACAAAAATTAAATGCAATCACAAAACATAATTATGAATTGTGCAAAATTGAGCCTAGACTTAGTGTATATCTACAATCATAAATTTGATCCAAGATATCTACTATAGATCCAACATAGGATGTAAGATGTATAGGAAAAGCGATCATATGTTCAAACAAAAATTATTCTAATTTCACAATATTAATTAACATATTTTTCTACCATGAAACTAAATAATATCCTACTTCATATTTACTTTCTTATAATAGCTATTACAACTAATTTCATCTATAAATCGTAATTATCATTATTTTATCTTTTGCTCTTAGTTAAAAATATTCTTTTAATAAATTATTTATTGTTAAATAAGAATATAATTTTAATTGTACTTTGATGTAATTTTAACTCAAATATTGTACTCTTAAAAACCCACACATATTTTCAATAGTTTTATATGACATATGAAGTCAATATATTTTCAATATAATTTTGATTAATATAACTTTAGACATGTTTTCTTTTTTACCCTGGAATTTAAGTTGAAAAATGCTTCTTTATTAGAAGTTATGTGTTTTTAGATATTGTCATAATATTGCATAGTAATAAATTCATTAATTGTTTTATTAATATCTTTTTCTATCCATTTACTATCATTAAAATGATACTTTAAAAAATGTCTTTTCCAAATATTTAAATATTTTAAATATTTTCATAAAATTTCTTCATAATTAAGTTATGAAATTTTTCGTATATGTTCATTTATGAGCATCCAAATCATCATTGATTCCTTTTATTTCATTTTCAATGATAAAGATTTGAATTGACAAATTATAAAAGTCTTTTATATTATATTTAAATAAAATATTTAAAATAAGAAAATAATTTTAGCTCAAGACTTGTACTCTTAAAAACTTATTTTCAATAATTTTATATGACACATGAAGTCAATATATTTTCAATATAATGTTTACTAATATAATTTTAGACGTGTTTTCTTTTAATTAGATGTTATGCATTTTGAATATTGTCATGAATTTCATAGTAATAAAATCATTAATTGTTTATTTAATCTCATTTTCTATCTAATTACTATCATTCAATTAATACTTTAAAAAATGTCTTTTAGAAATATCTTTTAAATTTAAATATTTTCATGAAATTTCTTCAAAATTAAATTACCAAATATATCAATGATGTCCCTCTATTAAATATAATAAGAGTTCTCTCAAATTAAATATTTAAAATTTTCATTATAGAGTATAAATAGAAATCAATAAAATATAAATTAGATTTTATTTTAAATTAATGTAAATAAAATTAAATAACTTAAATAAAAATAAATTAAATCTCTCTCTTTATAAATAGAAATCAATAAAATGTTTAATAGATTTTACTTCAAATTAATGTAAATAAAATAAAATAATTAATTAAATTAAACAATTTAAATAATCAAAATTAAATTAAATGGCTTTAATGATATTAAATAGTTTAAATCAAACTAAATAGATTAAATAACTTACATTAAAATAAATAAATTAAATTAAATTAAATAACTTAAATGAAACTAAATTAAATAACTTAAATGAAAATAAATTAAATAACTTAAATTAAAATAAATTGCATATTTAGTTTTGTAACATTTAATATTTAATTTAATTCGACTATATCCACTTATTAATGTATGAAATTAAATTATTTAAATAAAACTAAATTAAATTAGTTAAATTAAAATATATTAAATAACTTATATTAAAATAAATTTTATCTATAACTAAATTCAATGATTATAATATGGTATAGATGTTGTCTAACAATTATTATTATTCCGTGAAAAGTGATTTTTTTTCCTTTTTTTAAATATCATTTTGATAAATGATTTCAAATTTTTAATTTACATAATATTTTACAAATATTATTATTATGCCTCTAAAAAGTATGATATTGTCTTTATCTCATTTTAATTCATTAATTCAAATTTAACCAAAATTAAATTAAAAACATCATCATTACATCTAATTGTACCTCATATTTTATCATTGAATATATAAATATTCCATATTTTCAAAAAAATAAAATATTTAAAACATTACTAATAATAATTAGATTGTTATAACAAGTTTAATAAATGAGAAAGTGGGAAACTGAAATTAAAATTATATTATATTAAATATAGATAAAGGAGTGATGTCATAAAATAATTATATAAATAATTTATTATATGTTTGTTGAAAGTCTAAAAAAATGTAGATCGAGAAGATAAGGCTTAAAAACTTTAATATAAGTATCAAATCAAGTGGAAGATTAAGCAGTGATTTTGGTTCATTAATATATTTGTCTTTCGTTGGAGAGACGTATAAGCTTCAATTTATATGCGAGGAATTGGCATCATGTTTCCCGGCTTCCCACCGTTTAAGAGGGTGATGAGGATGACTAAAACCCATGTGGTTTAATTTTGGATGATAAAACTTAATTGAGAACTTGAATGCTTATTTTTATTTCTTCTAAGTACTTTGTTTAAAATATTTAACAACAATTTTCACTTACATATAACTAATTTATAGGCTTAAAATTATATATATATATTTTCAATAATAACAAAAATTAATTTGTTACATTTTATTTATTATATAATAATTAAAAATAATAATAAAAAATTATTTTAAGATGTAAACTCTTAAAATTAATGTGTTGGTATTTTTTATGTGATAATGGCATTCAAATTATTTGGATTGGATGATACATTTCATGTAACCTTTTAAATTTATGGTAATTTGATTTGCAATATAAAGTCAATCTATTTTGAATAAAATTTTGACTAATATAATTATAAATTTGCTTTCCTTTTGAATATATATTTATATATATATATATATATATATATATATATATATATATATATATATATATATATATATATATATATATATATATACATTAAAATTCAAATATTTTAAATATTTTCATTAAAATTCTTAATAGATAAATCATCAAATATCTCAATCGTGTCCCTGTATGCCCACTTCTCACAATACAAATAAAACTTGAATTGAAAAGTTATAAAAGTTTTTTAATTTATTTAAATAAACATTTAAAATATTGACATTAATGGTTAGAAATGTCATACTAATTTAAAATATTAACATTAATGGTTAGAAACGTCATACTAATTTAAATATTAACATTAATGGTTAGAAAAGTCATACTTTAGGAAGCTTGAGAGCAACATCTAAGTAAACGCATTGGACGAGAAGTGTTGTGGAGCCAGGCAAGCAGATAAAATGTCATTAAAAGTCTTCTGTCGTATGAAGGAAGATTACAAATATTCTTGCTGATTTTTTTCTCATAAGTTAAGAAAGAAAGTCCTTGAAAGCTATGTGGAAAAGATTGTTTGGTGTTGGGATATCAATAAATTGTATTTGTGTATGCTTATGGATTTGATTCTGTGAGTTTTCTTGCATCAATGTTTTTCGATCACATTCTATAAATTTTCCTCCTCTTTATCATCATGATGGATTATAGAATGTGACCTCAAACATTGATGAAAAAACTCACACAATCAAATCGAGAAACATACACAAACAAATTGTATTATTTCAACTATTTGAATTGCTTATGTATTAGTAATGTAGTATTTGTAAATTTAGAGTTAGTAAATTCATTAAATTTGTATTTTTTTTTCATAATTAGTTTTCAAATTGACCGTCAAATGATTTTTTAAAGTTGAAAAGAGTTTTATTAATAATATAAATGATTGTGTGTTAAATCACTATCAAACATCTTAGACGAAAATAATGTCATAATCATTATGAGATTAAGCAGGTGTTTATTTTGTTTGTTTAGAGTAAGCAGTAGAGATTAAGTAGGTGTTTATTTTGTTTGTTTAGAGTAAGCAATAGATTATTATAGTAGTTATTTACAATATTATGGGAGGCAATTTTGGTCCATAAATATTTTTCAACTGTGATTTTCATTCTGTCTTGATATTTTAGTGAAGAGACGTACAAACATCTTTTGGAATTTATATGCAAGGAGCTTGCCATGGAGTTTATATTGGATTGTGGCAACAATTAAATAAAAATATTATAAAAAAAAGTCAATCTTATTTTAAGAATTATTTTTTTCTTAAACAACAATTTTCTTTAAAAAAATCTAATTTGTAAGTTTCATTTTTTATATTTGAATAAGGAAAATTTACAAAGAATAGAAGCTATTAGTAAATAGTTGAAGAGAAAAATAATACAACAATGTTCACACAATTAAACATGATATGTACTAAAACATTTTACATGAGCACAAAGTTCGTACAATTGCACAAATTTTGAATTGAAATGCTTTACATAAGTCAAGATTGTTGTTGTTTTGAGACTGTTTGATCTCATCTTGAATTTGTAACAGTGATTCATGACCATTATGTTTTTCTTAGATAACTTTAGTAATCACTAAAACAAAAAAGAACTTGAAAATATAATTGAAAATATATGTGAAAATGGTTGCTAGAAATTAGTTTAAGTTTGATTGTAACTATTTTGTGAAAGAATATATATCTTTTATAGCCTTTGGAAAACATTATTTTTTTATGATAGGAGTTGCATGAAGATTGTATTTTTTCCTTAGAGAACTAAGAATATCATTAACTTATTGCTAAGGTTTTACCACATAAGTTTGATTCTTGATAACTTTTATTCTATTTAATAGTTTCTTGTATTCCTTTGCAACTAATTTGTGTTGCTTGTTTTTGCAATAAGTGGTATGGGCGCCTTTATTTTGAAATGAATGTGTTAGTATTTAGTGTTTATTTTGTAAGATCAAATGATGAAGGTTTCAAATGCAAAGTTCAATGTGGAGAAGTTTAATGGGAAGAATAACTTTGAGTTGTGGAAGCTCAAAATGCATGATTTGTAGGTACAACTAGGACTACACAAAATGTTTGTAAGCAAGTCAAAAGAAGTTGCGAGTATGATTGATGAGGACTAGGAAGACCTTGATACAAGAGGTCTTAGCATAAATTGGTTGTGTTTGGTAGATTAGGTTCTTTTCAGTAATGTTAGAGATGAAATAACAAAATTATAGAGGAGAATGGAGAGTCTTTACATGACAAAGTCCTTGACAAACTAAATCTTCTTGAAGAGTTTGTTGTACAGTTTGAGAGTGAAGGTGCAATACTTGTTGATCATCATTTCAATGTTTTCAATATTCGTATGTGACCATTAACTAGCATGGGTGCAAAGTCAGAAGTGAAGACATGGGAGTCACGTTATTGTAATCATTTTTTGAATCCTAGAATCGCTTAGTAACTTCTAGTAGCTTTAGCACAATTAACACCATTGAATTTGATTTCATTGTGAAATCATTGTTGTTTGAAGTGGTGTAGAGGAAATCTAATACAAAAAAATCTCAACACAAAGCAATGGTGGCTAGTGGTCAAACCACAAAATAAGGGAGGATTTTGTAAAGATTAAAATGAGCAGAGAACCAGAATATAAACTAGAACATAAACAAACAGACAATATATACAACAACACATAACACGAGATATTAACATGGTTCACCAATTGATGGCTACATCCACTAAAAGTAGGGAGAATCAATATCAATATGCAACCCATGATACAAGCATATTCAACTATGAAACGAATAGCTAGGAGAAGTCAAAAATTCATCTAACTGTTGGGCTTCATGTTCCCAACAATCACCCCCATGAAGGCCAACTGGTATAGCCATGCAAAACAACATCCCTGCTTTCATTCAAAATCTACATTGCACCTAGTCTACAAGATTTTAACAACATTGGGCCTTACTATCAGTTTCATGGTCCCTTCCAAAGTAGTCTCCATGATCACCCTCACCATATGATTGGGTATCTACTGTTGATTTTGTCACTTCTACCTTCACAACCATCGCCATGTCTGGGGAAACGTTGTCCAGGTATTCCAACAACTCTGTATGGAGTCTCGAGGTCAATTCTGATGGCCTTTCCTCCATCCTTACGGCTCTCAAAGAAGTTGTCCAGTATGGACAATGAATGAATAGCCAACCCATTGGTCAAAATTATAGCCTCGACCTCATCTTCACGTCTACCCTCGTGAAGGGGGATGAAATCCAAGTCATCATGGTAGAGATTCAACTCACAGGTCCTGCACCTTGCGACTCTTCACTTGCCCATTCACTCGATTAACCTCCCGAGCCTTCTGTGCGGGGGGAATAAGCCTACAAACTATCTCCCCAGGCTGTCTCTTTTTGCCAAGAACGAGGAGGACATAAATTTTCTTATAATTCCAACAATTATTTTTGATGTGACCTCTCTTGCCACAATAGTAGCAACCACCATCTCTAGGTTTGTAGTTTGACCTTCTTCATGACTTCTCGCGATCTCTTTTTCTCTTCCCTCTTTCTTCATCATCAAATACTTGGATCTTGTCCACAAACTTGACATCTTCTTCTTCATCTTTCCAGCCATCCCACCAATGTACATGGTAAATTGTTTTAGCTTTCACTTGCACAACTTCACTCCCTTTTGAGTCTAAATTATTGAGAAACTCGTCAATGACACAATCGGCTTCATCTTCTTCCATCTTTGCTCAATGACTTAACCTAAGCTCTGATACCAATTGTAAAGATTAAAATGACCAGAGAACCAGAATATAAACTAGAACATAAACAAACAGATAATATATACAACAACACATAACACGAGATATTAACATGGTTCACCAATTGATGGCCACATCCACTGAAAGCAGGGAGAATTCTTATTAACCGATATCAATGCCACTCATACATGGGTTGCACAGAACCATTTATACAAACCTATTCTGTTAAGATTCCCAAAGATACCGAGAAGGGCGGTGAATCAATATCTTGCCGGTTAACAGATTTTTTGACTTTATTAAATAAATTGCATTCCAAAACAGTGTACCGGTAAACAAGAATTAATGTAGTAAATATGAACAATAAACATAACATAGAAAGCACACCATAACATAATATTTTTGGCGAGGAAACCCGATGTAGGAAAAACCTCGGTGGGGTTTCTGACCCATAATATTCACTCACTGGCCAATGAATGGATATTACTTACAAAATGTGTGTCTGCACATGCAGGAAGGCCAACTGCCTAGAGCTCACTGCTCAATTACAAAAGGAAGCCTCATTGACTTACAAAAATGGATTATAGAAATCCAATGTGATGTACTACTACAAAAGCATCTGCTATGCCAGGTTTAGTACCGGTTTAAGCGCATACAACAACCATAAACCTTACTCCAAAATCTGCCCTAATATTCGCACTACATATCCATGTTATCGTTGTTAGGATTCCCACAGATATTGAGAGGGGGGGCTGAATCAGTATCTAACCGGTGATAAGAATTTCTTAAGTTAAAACATGCAGAACATAAAATAGCAGTATACCGATATGCAAGAATTAATGCAATAAACAGAATCAGAAACATCCACATGAAAAGAACACCATAACACAAGATGTTTAACAAGGAAACCCGGTGTGGGAAAAACCTCGATGGGATTTGTGACCCACAATATTCACTCACTGGCCAATAAGAGAATATTACTTACAATAGGGGCCTACACATGCAGGAATGCCAACTGCCTAGAGCTCACTACTCAATGAGAAGTCACACTGACTTACAATGAGGATTATACTAATCCAATGACTTGTACTACTTTACAATAGCATCTCCAATGCCAGATTCAATACCGGTTCTAACTCTGTTCTTTACATATACCCTTGACCTATAATTCGCACATTAGGTCTGCCTAATAATTTTCTTTATGCTCGCTACATTATCTCTCTAAATGTCTACAATGATCTCCTTTATATACAAGAGTCATTTTATAATTTGCCAAGTTGACTTACAATAATAAACAAAATATTACATATCAAAAGTCCTATCGGCCTCTATGCTGGTATACATCTTTTCTTCTATGCCAGTGTCGGTGTAGAGTGATCTTGTTGATGCTGGTGCACTGTCTTGCCTATGTAATGCTTTGCCGGTAAGATATCTTGCCGGTGCCATAGGATTGCAAGGTTGCCATCAATGACAAAACCTTCAATCACATACAATGTCTCATTGGAGTGTCCATATGCCAACAATCTCCCCCTTTGGCATTGATGGCACACTCATGAGAAATTTCAAAAAGTGTCCAAAATGTGTAGTCCAAAAAATTTTTACCAAAAAGAATGTTTACCAAAAATATGAAGGGCTCCCCCTGAGCATATGATTCCTGTCTTTGAACTTTCTCATCCTACTACTCCCCCTTTGGCATCAATGACAAAGGTTGTCAAGATGTTAGTAGAGTTTGTAGTTACATCTGCCCATATCCTGAACCTTGTAGTTGGATAGTTATTATCTGAAAAAGATCACCCAAAATTAAGTTTATACTATCCATAAACTTTTTGCTATCTTTTATTGTTGTTTCAGTCCTCTTCATAGTACCGGTGAGATGCTGCAATTGCTCTGTCGGTGTTTTACTTCCCTGTGCTAATGTCGTTGAGATTTCCTTCCGCAAAGATGCTAGATAGTCCAATCTTTGACTCAGTTTAGATCTCAAGTGTTTTGCCTTGTTTATTATTCTCTCTTTCTCTCTTTCTTGTTTAAGCAATTCTTCCTCAAAATTTGCTAACTTATCTTCAAAAACAGATAGTGAATCCGGTGAGTTGACAAAATTGTCTGCAAGCTTATTTATCTCATCCTGTGTCTTGCTTGTTTTCTTGTCAATATCTACAGTCAAGAAGTTTTTTTTGCATGTGTCTTTATACAGATTTTTATACTCTTTCAACAAACTACATAGTTTCGGTAGAAGTGTGTCAAAGTCTTTGTTACACTTCTTTATTTCTTCATCAAAGAATTTATGTTTCTCCTTTTCTACCATGTCCTTTACTGATTCTTCCTTTATTTTCTCAATATTTTCAGAAATGTATTTACATAATGTATCCAACTATCATAAAGAATCTTTATTATCTATATTACAGTCAGGAGCAATTATCTTCAAAATTGGTATTGAATCATCTATTGCTTTATAAGTCTGTGAACTGCAGTCAGTTATTTTCTTAATGGATTCAAGTAATACCTCAGTCACATTAGTTGACTTGAATGTTGATGATGATCCAAGAGTCTGAGTGCCGGTGGAAATAACCATGCTTGTATTGACCTCTGGCAGGTCAGTTTGTGTTTGTATTTCTTTTAGCACTGGTTTTCCTGCTTCATTGCTTACCGGTGGCATTGTTTCCTTGTGAGCATGTTCTAGAGCTTTTAGCTCTATTGGTTTCTCTGTTTGTGCCTTAGATTCCACCTTTTTCCCTGTATCCTCTGTCGGTTGCTTTGTATCTCCTATTATCGGAGGCTCTTTAGCCATATCTGACTTTTCAATTGCATCTTTATCAACTGTTATGTTGATCTTTTGGGTATCAACATTTACAGTGTATAGGACTTCAAGATTTGGATTGCTATCCTCTACATCCATGCTTTATGTTGCTGGTTGGTTTTCAAGGGTTGTAATTTTTACAGGTGGAGGTAGGTTGTCTTTAACCTTTATGCTTGGAGGTCCACCAACTTTGCCTTTCCCTTTGTCCTTATCCTTTTGATATACCTTAATAGGCTTGGGATTCCTGTATTCTTCTTGTTTTTCCTTTTCAACCAGGAATATGTCCCAACCATCTTCTGTTTCCTCTGTAACTTCTGTAACTCTTCCTGCCATCAATGAAATATGCAGTGTGTAGTGGAGAAAACTGTCCGGTTTGCCTGAGCAATCAGATCATCAATTTCCTTTGGAGAGTTTACCGGATATACAACAAGTAGTTTTTCTATTTTTTATTTCTTGTCTAATTCAATCACTCCTGGCTTTCTGGCCTCAAGACTTTTGTATAAATCATCAGGAATTTCATTGATTACTTCCATCAAAAACTTTTTGAACATGTCCATATGCAGTATTACACTCTCCTCAACTTGCCCTTTCTCATCAGTAGATAGAGTGTCATAAATTTTTCCTATGTTTTTCAATTTTCCTTCCTCTGTGATCTCATTTAGCAAAATGTCTAGAGGTGCCAAGTCAGTTTTTGTCTTTTTCTTTTTCTTAGGAGTTAGCTTCCTTTTAGGTGTGACCTTTCTGACTGGAGATCTCACAGCTTGTTGCTTCTACCTTGTCCTTCTAGGTGAAGGAGTGGTTGTTGGTGAGGGATCTCTTTTCCTAACAACTCTTTTAAAGGTTGCTGGCATGTCACCTTCCGAAGAAATACCTACCGGTAATAGATGAGCTTCAGGTTGTGGGGCTGCCAACTCATCTTTTGTTATGCCGGTTTTCTTTAATACATCTTCCTTAATGGCCTTTGCTTGTCTGGATCCTTTCCTCACAAATGCCTCTACCTTCTTCACTCTTTTCTTGGGCTGTATTTGGCTTTCTATGGTTTCAGCACTACCAAATACTTCTTCCTTAGGTTCTTTGGGGGCTTCTAGAAGTGCTTTGGCATAAGTTTCAACTATGTGGTCATCTGTCTCATAGCCCATTTCGGTTACCTAGATTGTCCTTGGGATGACTGCTTCCATCCATATTTCATCCTTTTTAATAACAAAGCATATGTCATCTTTGTATTTATCTACAATTTTCTGAGATAACCTTATCCTTTTCTTCATTTTTGTCTTCAATGCTTGGAAAAAGTCATGAATGTTGTTTTCTTTGTTCTCACCCATGGTATTGAACAGTTCTGTCAATTGCTTTCCTACCGGTATGTCATATCCTAGTTCTTTATATCCTATACCGGGAACCTGTTTTGTTATATGAAGCATTAGGCATACTAACAGATTTCCAAATCTAAAAGTTCCTTTCTTATCCTTCTTTATCTTTCCAAGGTTGTCTATCAGTTCATCCTTTAACCATTCACAGATGTCAATTTTTGCATTGTCTGTCACCATATCATAAGCACTCTTAATGCATAAAATTGAAACTGAGTTAAGTCTATTGGCATGAGTGGCTTTGTAACCTAATATCATGCTTATGAATCTCACATTTGTATCCTTTACATCGTTAACCCTTAGAGATCTCTTATCAAATGTTGCACCTGTTAGGTCTATGACTAAATCATTTGAAACCTTCTTGTTTTTGTCTGGTCTTTTACCAGTGGCCGGTAACCCTATGACAACCTTTACCGCTTCCTTGGTGATCTTATGAATTGCATCTAACTAGAAGAATTCTCCATGAACTCTGCTTAACACTATCCTAATCACATCCTTAGGAAATTCAGGAATGCTAAGGATTTTTGTGAATCCTAGGTTTTCAATAACCTTGTGTTCAGTTTTAACATTGCCGGTATCATCACATATCTCGATTTTATACATGGTTTTGATTTCCTCGTCTCCTAACTCTTCAATGTTGCAGTGGATGTACATTCTAGGGTCTTCAACATATACAACACCTTTAGGGATTTGAGAAAATGCACTTAAGGTATCATCCTTCTTTGCTATTTTGGGGACTAACTGAAATACAGGCCTAGGTCTTTTAATTACTTCCACAATAGTAGGGTTCGATATGTATTCAATTGCAAAGGTGGATGCCATGATTAAATACCTTTTTCTGTCTTGGATGGATAATTGCTTGGAGTGTGCTTGCTTCTTGCTTGAAATGCCTTAGCTCGGAATCTTCGCGCTTCTTTGAAGGTTTGAAATCACGGTGAAATGAAATGGAGCCAAAACCTTATTTTATAAAGTCTTTTTCGCTATCTACCACATTAATTGCATGCCAGTTAAGTATTCACTTAACATTGTTTGCCGGTAATAAGTGATTTTCCACTTCTTATCTCTAACCAAGGGAATAATAGCACGTGTCATTAGATTGCCAAACCCTCAAGGAAATTTTCTTCAATTAGATGAAGAACTTACTGCCGGTGGAGCACTGCTCTGTCCTCTCGGTGAAGCATCACTCTGTCTTGTCGATGAAGTATTTGTTGGTTCTACAGATGGAGGAGTATTCCCAATGTTTAGATCAGCTTTTCTAATCCATTGCTTTGAGAATTCTTTCTTAACCTCTTCAACCTTTTCTTTTCCTTTCAAGCTAGCACCTTCTACCGGTGTACCTTTTCTTCTACAAAATTTAGCAATATGCCCAATCTTGTTACATGCATAACAAGTTACATTATTTTTTTGAATAGCTTTCCCATAACATATGTCGGTTTGTGTTCTGCATTGATTAGATAAATGTCCAAATCTTCCACAAACATAACATCTCACATTCATTCTACAGTTTTCAAAGTTATGACCAACTTTTTTGCATTTGGAACATTGACCGGTGGGTGTATTGATATTCTGATAATTCCTAGATCTACATTCATTTGCCCTATGACCATACTTATTACAGTTAAAACATTGTCCATTGAATTTATAAGCATTAGGTGGTCTTACCGGTTTGCTGTGATCCTGAGTATTTGCAGTACTGAAGCTTTCACCAACTTCAAAGCCAATTCCAGAAGTTTCACCTTTAGGTTTTTGATTCTTCAATAAGGTACCAAGTTCTTCTGAGCTTTTCTTGAATTTTTCTTTATGTTGATTTGCAGTTTCCAATTCCCTTTCCAAGATTTCTTTTTGTCTCATTAGTTCATTTGAGTCATTCTGAGTATGCATCAAATTTGTCTTCAACATGTCATTTTCATAGCTAAGTCTTGTGTTCTCATTTGCTGCATCACTTAGTCTTTTGGTCAATTCTTCTTCATTCTTCTTTCTGTCCTCAATCTCTTTGCAAAATCTCATAGTCATATCCTGCATTTCATTTTTTGTTGTCATGATCTCTTGTTTCAGCTTGCTTATCATATCATTAAGAGATTCCTTTTCATCATTCTCATTTTGTAATTTTTCACAAAGTTCTCTTCTCTTATTTATTGTAACAGTAAGATTTTCTTGAAGTGCCTGAATGATATCTTGAGTTGCTCTTAAATCATCTTCTAATTTGATATTTTTCAACTTCTCTGCATCATAGTCAGTAAGAGCTCCTTCAAGTTGCTTCATCAGATTTTCCATCTTTATCGGTATCAAGATCTTCCTCAAGCTGTTAGGCTTCTAAAAATAGATGACCAAGCTCTGATACCAATTGTTAGGATTCCCACAGATACTGAGAGGGGGGGGGGGTGAATCAGTATCTAACCGGTGATAAGAATTTCTTAAGTTAAAACATACAGAACATAAAATAGCAGTATACCGGTATGCAAGAATTAATGCAATAAACAGAATCAGAAACATCCACATGAAAAGAACACCATAACACAAGATGTTTAACGAGGAAACCTGGTGTGGGAAAAACCTCGGTGGGATTTGTGACCCACAATATTCACTCACTGGCCGATAAGAGAATATTACTTACAATAGGGGCCTGCACATGCAGGAAGGCAAACTGCCTAGAGCTCACTGCTCAATGAGATGTCACACTGACTTACAATGAGGATTATACTAATCCAATGACTTGTATTGCTTTACAATAGCATCTCCAATGCCACATTCAGTACCGGTTCTAACTCTGTTCTTTACATATACCCTTGACCTATAATTCGCACATTAGGTCTGCCTAATAATTTTCTTTATGCTCGCTACATTATCTCTCTAAATGTCTACAATGATCTCCTTTATATACAAGAGTCATTTTACAATTTGCCAAGTCGGCTTACAATAATAAACAAAATATTACATATCAAAAGTCATGTCGGCCTCTATGCCGGTATACATCTTTTCTTCTGTGTCGGTGCCGGTGTAGAGTGATCTTGTTGATGCCGGTGCACTGTCTTGCCTGTGTAATGCTTTGTCGGTATGATGTCTTGCCGGTGCCATAGGATTGCAAGGTTGCCATCAATGACAAAACCTTCAATCACATACAATGTCTCATTGGATTGTCCATATGCCAACAATCGCTTCATTTACAAAATGATCTACAAGATCTCATACTTATATATGAGTCTTATTACAATATGCCATGTCGACTTACAAAAAGATACTACAATTAAATACAATATGCAATAAACAAAATCTTGTCGGCCAGGGTGTCGGTAATCATCTTTGTCGTTGCTGGTGAACTATCTGTCGGTGTAGAGTCTGTCGGTGTCGGTGCCATAGGATTTCAAGGTTGTCATCAATGACAATACCTTAAATCACCTACAATTTCTCATTGGAGTGTGCATTTGCCAACAATCTCCCCCTTTGGCATTGATGGCAACACCCATGAGAAAAATTCAAAATTGTATATCCAAAAATTGAAGTTCAAAAATCTTACTAAAACTGTGTGCTCCCCCTGAGCAGATGATCTCTTATGTCATTGGATTTTTCTCTTCTATACTACTCCCCCTTTGACATCAATGACAAATGCTAGCAAAAATGTCAACTGAGTGTAGTTCTCAGCTGGAACCTTGTAACCGATTGGTTACAATCTGAAATAGATTTGCCAGTGCAAAATTCAGGCTGTCAGTGAACCTTTCATTGTCCTTCAACATTGCTTTTGTCCTTTGTATTGTACCAGTGAGGATGTGCATTTTCTCTTCCGATGTCTTTAGTCCAGGAACAAGAGCCTCTGAGATCTCTTTTCTCAAAGAGATGAGGTTATCAAGTTTAGGACCAAGTCTGCACTTAAGCTCTTTAGCCTTGAACTTTATTCTTTCCTTCTCTTTTTCAAAATTTTCAATTTTCTCTTCAAAGCCTGCTATTTCCTGCTCTATTACCGATATGGGTTATGATGAACCGATGAGATTATTAGCAATATCATTTATTTCTTTTTGCACTTTGTTGATCTCCTTATCTATATCAACTGTCAAAATATTGGTTTTGCATGTATCCCTGTATAACTCTTTAAATTCCATTATTGTTTTACCAAGTGCCGGTAAAAGGGTATCTATATGTCCCATGCACTTCTTTATTGTCTCATCAAAGAATTTTTCTTTTTCTTTATTCATTTTCTCACTAAATGTTTCCTCATTAATCTGATCAACTGTTAGTAAGTTACTGGTGATATACTTAGACAATGTGTCTAATTGGCTCAAAGAATCTTTATTGTCCACATTGCACTTGGGTGCAATCAATTTTAATAAAGAAATTGTGTCATCAATAGCATTGTATACAAGTGCATTGCAATCTGTTATTTTCTTAATGGAGTCCAACAATACCTTTGTCACATTTGTCGGTCTGAATTATGTTAAGGAGGAACCAGATGATTGTCCAACTACCTTAACAATCTCCATTCCACTGGTGTGAGTAACCTCTTTGCTTATGTTGACCTGTGATAGGTCAATCTGAGTCTGCATCTCAACTAGCAAAGGCTTGGGTTTCTCAGTTATTGTCGGTGGCACTGTCTCTATATTAACCTTTACCTCAACATTTTTCTCTTCTTGTTTCTCAGTGTGTACCTCACTTGGTTTCTCTATGCTCTCTACTGTCAGTTTCTTTGTATGAACCTCTGAACTATCCACTGCCGGTATCTCAACTAGTTTTTCAGTGTGTGCACCAGTGGTATCAGTCACCATTCCAGTACCCAGGGGATCAACTGATTGTTCAGTTTGTGTTTCAACCCCAATCTCAACATTTCCAACTGTATGCTCAACATGTGTTTCCACTACAATATTCTCAGCCAGTGGCTCGGTTGCCACATCTTTCTTCTCAGTGGTTTCCTTATCAACCACAATATTTACCTCTTGTGTATCAATGTTCATTGTATATAACACTTCTGAATCATGATTGGTGTCTTTATGTGTCAACTCAACATTATTAGTAGCCGGTGGTGTAACAACAATCTCAACCGATGGATTGTTAGAAGAAGGTGGGGGTAAATCATCTATTACTTTTATGCTTGGAGGACCTCCTATCTTGCCTTTACCTTTGTCCTTATCTTTTTGGTAAACTCTTAAAATTTTGGGTCATTTGAGTTCTTCTTGCTTCTCTTTCTCCATAAAGAAGATATCCCATTTGTCTGCTATTTCTTCAGAGATTTCATTCACCCTGCCAGCCATTAAACCTACATGTCGGTGACCAGTGGAAAATACTATTCTGTTTGCCTCACTTATTAGTTCATCAATTTCTTCTGTTGATTTCATTGGATGAACTGCAAGCAATTTTTCTACCTTTATTTTCTTATCCAATTTCATAATAGCTACTCTCTTTGCATCAAGTCTCCTATACAAGTCACTCAGTAGATCATCTACAACTTCTATCAAAAATTTCTTATATATGTCTAAATGTAGAATGACATTGTTTTCTATGCTTTCCTTTTCTTCATTAGTAAAAGTATTATACAATTTGTTGACATTAGATAGGTTTCCTTCTTCAATAATTTCATTTAGAAGATTGTCTAAAGGAGGGATAACTTGTTTTTCCTTCTTCTTCCTTGGTGTCATTTTATTTGTTAGAGGCCTTACTGCCTGTTGTTTCTTTCTTACTTTCTTAGGTGCAGGAGAGGGTGCCAGTGAAGGTTTTCTTTTTCCTTCTACCCTTTTAAACTCTGTCAGTATTTCACTGTCAGATGAAGTTTCAACATCAAAAGGTGAAAGATGAGCTTCCGGTTGTATCCCTTCCAAGTCACTTTCCTTAATACCAGTGATGTTCAATATGTCTTCCTTGATCTCTTTGGCCTGTTTAGTTGCTTTTCTGATAGTTTGTTCTCTTTTCTTCCTTCCTTTCAGTGTTTGTACTTCACTTTCAATGGTTTCAACACTACCAAATATTTTTTTTTCAGGTTCTCTAGGGGCTTCGAGTAGGACTTTAGCATATGTCTCTATAATTTTTTCATCTGCCTCATAACCCATTTCTGTTACCCAAACAGTTCTTGGAACCACTGCTTCCATCCAAATTTCATCCTTCTTAATAACAAAGCATATCTCATTCTGATATTTATCAACTATGGTTTGAGATAATTTTTCCCTTGTCTTCATTTTAGCCTTAAATGCTTGGAAGTATTCAATTATGTTATTTTCCCTGTCATCTCCCATGCTAGTAAAGATATTCAATAGTTATTTACCTACCGGTATGTCAAAGTCAGATTCTTTTCTACCTATACCGGGAACTTTCTTAGTGATATATAGCAATAGGCATACAAGTAAGGTACCAAATTTGAAAGTACCTTTCTTATCACCCTTAATTTTCTTTAAGTTGTCAATCAGTTCATCCTTTAACCATTCACAAATGTCAATCTTAGTGTTACTGTTCACCATGTCATAAGCACTCTTGATACATAAACTAGAAATAGAGTTTAGTCTGTTAGCATGTGTAGTCTTGTATCCTAGAATCATGCTAATGAATCTGACATTAATATCCTTCACATCATTGACTCTTAAGGATCTGTTGTCATGGGTCACACCGGTTAGGGTCATCACAATGTTGTTTGGAACCTTTTTAGTTTTATCAGGCCTGCTACCGGTGGAAGGTAAGCCAGTCATAGCCCTAACTGCTTCTCTTGTGATCTTGTGGATGGAATCAAGCCAAAAGAACTCCCCATGAACTCTACTCAGTACAATCCTCACAACTTCCTTGGGAAAATCAAGAATGCTAAGAATTTCCACAAAACCTAGGGTTTCAATTATCTTGTGTTCCGGTTTCACAATACCATTTTCATCACAAATTACAGTCCTATACATGTTCATTATTTCTTCAGCACCAAGTTCTTCAATATGAAAATGTATGTATATCCTAGGGTCTTATGCATATGGAACTCCTTTGGGTATTTTAGAGAATGCACCTAGGGTATCATCCTGCTTTGCTACTTCAGGTATGATCTTAAATACGGGCCTAGGTCATTTAACCACTTCAATTACAGTAGGGTTTGCAATGAATTCAGGTGCAGAGGAGGAAGCCATTTGATAAATACTTTAATCTGCCTTTAGGTTTGATTGCTTGAATGATTTTACTTCACTTCTCATTGTGGATGCCTTCGCCCGGGTTTTTTGTGCTCTAAGGAAATTTGAATGCTCGGTGAGTGAAAAAGAGTGAAAAACACTTGCTTTATAATGTCATTTCCTTCAAGTACCATAATAAATGTCTGCCGGTTAAGTGAAACTTAACACATCTATCGGTGGAGTGATACTTTGTTCTACCGGTGAAGGAATAGCCTCATCAACATTTTGATCTCTTTTTCTAATCCATTGCTTTGAAAATTCTTGCTTTACCTCTTCAACTTTCTCTTTACCTTTCAAACTGGGTCCTTTGTTATTTGTCGGTGATGTCTTGCTTCTACAAAATGTTGCAATATGTCAAATCTTATTACAAGCATAACAAGTCACATTATTTTTATGAATAGCTTTTCCATATCCTATGCCGATATGTGTTCTGCATTGATTAGATAAGTGTCCAAATCTTCCACAAACATAACATCTTGTTGAAATGTGGCAACTGATCAGAAAAGTATTGTACACTCAGCACGTATCCTCGTGGGGGTTCAGGGTCGGGCTGGGCCCCGGGCAGGGGTTCGGGGGCAACAGCCCCAGAGAAAAGCGGGGGTTCGAGGGTAGGAGCCCTCGAGAAAAAAAAAATTGTGTATTTTTTTTTATGAAAAGCGACACTGTAATAAAACCCTAAAAAGGTCGACTTTTTTTTTGCCCTAAAAATGCATGTTATAAGCGGCTGGGATGCTTAAGGCATTGTAGGGTTGATATACTATTTTTGCTGGATAATAAGAAAGATTGGACGACTGTGTATGGTGGACGTAACCTATTCTGGGTGAACCACGTTAAATCTCTGTGTTATCTGTCCTATTTTATTTCTTTATCTTTTATATTTAAATCTGCATATAATTGTTAGTTCATATTTGCTTCGGATCTGCTTGAAACCCTAACAATTGGTATCAGAGCGAGGTATTCTGTAAATTGGCAGGACTCTCAGATTTGAGTGGGAGAAATGGAGGATTCCAAATTCAAGGTCGAAAAGTTTAACGGCCAGAATTATCAGTTATGGAAAATGCAGATGGAGGATTACCTGTATCAAAAGGATTTGTGGCGGCTATTGGAAGGAAAGGCAAAGAAACCGACCACAATGTCAGATGAAGAGTAGGACATTTTAGATAGAAAGGCACTGGAATCCATTCGATTGTGTCTTGCATTGTCTGTAGCATTCAATATAACAAAAGCAAAAACGACTGTAGATTTGATGGCAATATTGGCTAAGTTGTATGAGAAACCCTCGGCTTCGAATAAGGTGTTTCTTATGAAGCGTTTATTTAATTTGAAAATGAGTGAGGGAGGATCTATAGCGGAACACTTAAATGAATTTAATACAATTACCAGTCAATTGTCTTCGGTAAAAATTACCTTTGTAGAAGAGGTTAGGGCTCTCTTGATTTTATGTTCTTTGCCAGAAAGCTGGAATAGCTTGGTTATGGCTATAACTCTATCTCTGGTAAAAATACTTTGGTATTTGATGATATTATTGGTGTTATCCTAAGCGAGGAAATGCGAAGGAAAAGCACAGGTGAGACTCCAACATCATCGGGTAGTATTTTGAATGTGGAGAACAAAGGAAGATCAAAGGAAAGAGGAAAAGGCCCCGGGAATGAGAAGTCACGAGGGAAGTCAAAGAAAGGACGCTCTCAATCTAGAGGAAAGAAAGATTGCTGGTACTGCAGAAAGCCTGGTCATCTAAAGAAAGATTGTTGATCTCAGAAAAACAAAGAAGGAGACAAAAATGAAAATGACAGTAAGGAAGCTAATATTACAAGTAATACTTTACAAGATGCTTTAATCTTATGTTTGGATAATGTTAATGATTCTTGGGTAATAGATTTTGGGGCTTCATTTCATGCTACACCCCATAGAAAATATTTTCTAGATTATGTTCAAGGTGATTTTGGATAGGTATATTTGGGTGATGATGAGCCCTGTCAAATTGTTGGAAAAGGAAAGATAAAGATCAAGTTGCAGAATGGTAATGACTGGTTTTTGCAGGAGGTAAGACATGTTCCTAATTTAAGAAGAAATTTAATTTCTGCAGGGCAACTAGGTAGTGAAAGTTGCATAGTTACCTTCTCAGACAATATGTGGAAGGTCACTAAAGAATCATTAGTAGTAGCTAAAGGTGCGAAGGTAGGCACATTATATCTGTGTACTGGTAACACTTACTCTACCTTAGCTGCTACAGATAAAGTTACTACAGAAACAACAACAATAGATGTTGCAAGAACAGATTCAATAATGTGGCACCATAGGCTTGGGCACATGAGTGAGAAAGGGATGAAAATCCTTCACTCCAAAAATCTATTGCCAAGACTAAAGAAGATTGATTTAGAGTTCTGTGAAAACTGTGTTTATGGCAAACAAAAAAGAGTCAGATTTCTCAAGGTTGGGAAAGAGAAGAAGAGTGAAAAGTTAGAGCTTGTGCATTCAGATGTATGGGGACTAGCTCAGGTATCATCTCTTGGTGGCTCTTGTTATTATGTTATTTTTATTGATGACTCAACCAGAAAAACATGGGTATATTTCCTAAAACAAAAATCAGATGTTTTTGAAACTTTTAAGAAATGGAAAGCTTTGGTTGAGAATGAGACAAGAAAAAAGTTGAAATGTCTCAGATCAGATAATGGAGGTGAGTATTGCAGCAAAACATTTGAAGATTACTGCTCCTTAAATGGGATTAGAAAGCAGAAGACAGTTCCAGGAACTCCATAGGAAAATGATGTGTCAGAGAGAATGAATAGGACTATCATGGAACATGCGAGGAGCATGAGATTGCATGCTAGATTGCCCTTACATTTTTAGGCAGATGTTGTACATACTGCTGTCTATTTGATAAATAGAGGACCTTCAACCCCTTTGGATGGTGGTATTCCAGAGGAGGCATGGACTGGTAAAAAGGTAAATTATTCTTTTCTAAAAACTTTTGGTTGCGAAGCTTTTGTCCATGTTGATAAAGAAAACAGAACCAAGCTTGATGCTAAATCTTAGAAATGTACCTTCATTGGATATGGGATAGATGAATATGGCTATCGGTTATGAGATTTTGAAAATAAGAAAATAATTAGAAGTAGAGATGTTATATTCAATGAGAAGGTTATGTATAAAGAACAAATGTAGGAAAAGAAGCATGAACAGGACAAACAAGAATATGTGGTGTTGGATGAGATTCCTGAAAATGAAATGCCACAGGTACCTGATGCTCAGCAACAACAGATTGTCCCACAAACTCTTGCAAGTGTTAGACGTTCTACGAGGACAAGTAGACCCCCTGAAAGATTTTCTCCTTCTTTGTATTCTATTTTATTAACGGATTTTGGTGAACCAAAAGAATATGAAGAAGCAATGCAAGTAGATGTCAAACAATAGTGGGAGCTAAGCATGAAAGAGGAGATGGACTCCTTGATGAAAAATAAGACTTGGGACTTAGTCCCTTTACCTATAGAAAAAAGAGTCTTGCCTAACAAATGGGTTTATCGGCTGAAGGAGGAGGAAGGAGGTCAGAAAAGATATAAGGTCAGACTTGTGGTAAAAGGTTTTGCACAGAAAAAAGGTATAGATTATGATGAAATATTTTCTCCAGTTGTAAAAATGACTTCAATTAGAGCTGTACTTAGTCTTGTGGCTATAGATGATTTACATCTTGAACAATTAGATATCAAAACAGTTTTTCTCCATGGAGATTTGGAGGAGGAAATTTACATGTTGCAACCACAGGGATATGAGGTCAAAGGTAAGGAGAACTTGGTGTGCAGGTTGAAGAAAAGTCTGTATGGCCTAAAGCAAGCACCCCGACAATGGTATTTAAAATTTGATAGTTTCAAGGCTGACCACGGTTATCATAGATGTCATTCTGATCATTGTGTATATTTTAAGAGATTTGATAATGGCAGTTATATTATCCTATTGCTTTACGTTGATGACATGCTTGTTGCTGGGTCTAACATGCAACATATAAATGATCTTAAACAGAAATTAGCCAGGTCATTTGCTATGAAGTATTGGGTGCAGCTAAGCAAATTCTCGGTATGAGGATTACATGGGATAGGAAATATAGAACCTTGAATTTGTCCCAAAGTGAGTATATAAAGAAGGTGTTGAAAAAATTTAACATGCAGGAAGAGCAGTTAGTGCACCTTTGGCTAGTTATTTCAAATTGACTAAGGAGATGTGCCCAAAGGCACAAGAAGAGGTTAATAAAATGTCTAACATCCCGTATTCATCAACTGTTGGCAGTCTGATGTATCCAATGGTATGCACAAGGCCAGATATTGCACATGCAATGGGAGTTGTGAGCAGGTTTATGAGTAATCCGGGTATGGAACATTGGAATGTTGTGAAATGGATTCTTTAGTATTTAAAAGGAACTACTACGAAGGCATTATGTTTCAAAGGATCTAATGCTGCTTTGAGTGGATTTGTTGACTCTAATCTGGTGGGTGATATTGATTCACGGAGGAGTACTACAGGGTATGTTTTTACTATAGGGGGAACTGCAGTAAGTTGGATTTCTAGGCTGCAAAAGGTTGTTGCACTTTCAACCACTGAAGCTGAGTATGTTGCTGCTACAGAAGCCAGCAAGGAGATGATTTGGTTGCAATGTTTTCTGGAGGAATTGGGTCAGATACAAGAGGATAGCCCATTGTATACTGATAGCCAGAGTGTCATTCATCTTGCGAAGAACTCTGCTTTTCATTCAAGGACAAATCACATTCAGCTCAAGTACCACTTCATCTGGATTGTTTTGGAGGAGGGTTAGTTACGGCTTGAGAAGATTCACACAAGTGAGAATCCTGCCGATATGTTCACGAAGGTAGTTCCACAAGAGAAGCTGATTTCTTCATCAGTTTCTGTTGGTCTTCTTGATTGATAATTGTGGAATTTATACCAGTCGAGTCCTAGTGTTTTATCCAGCAGATGCTACATGTACATTGGTGTCATGTAGTATCAGTCTCCAAGTGGGAGATTGTTGAAATGTGGCAAATGATCAGAAAAGTACTCTTCACTCAGCACATATCCTCGTCGGGGTCTGGGGCCGGGCTGGGCCCTGGGCAGGGGTTCGGGGGCGATAGCCCCTGAGAAAAGCGAGGGTTCGGGGGCAGAGCCCCCGAGAAAACAAATTTTGGGTATTTTTTTGATGAAAATCGACATTGTAATAAAACCCTAAAAAGGCCGACTTTGTTTTTGCCCTAAAAACGCATGTTATAAGCAGCTGGGATGCTTAAGGCATTGTAGGGTTGATGTACTGTTTTTGCTGGATAATAAGAAAGATTGGACGACTGTGTATGGTGGACGTAACCCATTCTGGGTGAACCACGTTAAATCTCTGTGTTATCTGTGTCCTATTTTATTTCTTTATCTTTTGTATTTAAATCTGCATATAATCGTTAGTTCATATTTGCTTTGGATCTGCTTGAAACCCTAACATCAGTAGCTTCTTCTACCACAGTGGAATCATGATTAATCCAAGAATGAACTATCAGCCTCTAAGTGGCTGTTGTTTTAGTTTTTCTTTCATGTTTTATTAAATTTGTAGGCATTAAGTTGTCTTACCGGTTTACTATGATCATGATTGTTTGTAGTACCCGAGCTTTCACCAACTTCAAAGCCAAGTCCATCAGTATCTCCATCAGGTTTCTGATTTTTCAGCATGTTATCAAGTTCCTCTGAACTTTTCTTGAATTTCTCTGTGTTGATTTGCAGCAGCCAACTCATTTTCCAAGATTTCCTTCTGTCTCATAAGTTCAGTTCTATCATTTTGTGTGTGCATCAAATCTGTCTTCAACATATCATTTTCATGACTGAGTCTTATGTTTTCATTTCCAGCATCATTTAGTCTTCTAACCAAGTCATCTTCATTTTTCTTTCTGTCTTCAATGTCTTTACAAAACCTCATAGTCATATATTGCATCTCATTCCTCATAGCACTGTTTTCTTGTCTTAATTTGTTCACAAGGTCATTAAGAGTTTCTTTTTCACTATCAGCATTTTGCATCTTCTCATAAAATTCTCTTCTTTTGTTCCTAGCAATAGTGAAATTTTCTTGAAGTCCTTGAATGAATTCATGTGCAATCTTCAGATCATCTTCAAGTTTCATATTCTTCAACTTTTCTGCATCATAATCTGAAAGAGTTGTTTCCAATTGCTTTCTCAAACTTTCCATCTGTACCGGTGTCAGAATCTCCCTCAAGCTATTAGGCTTTTGAAAATAGAGGACTAGGCTCTGATACCAATTGTTAGGATTCCCAAAGAAACTGAAAGGAGGGTGAATCAGTATCTTGCCGATTAACAAATTATTTGACTTTATTAAATAAATTGCATTCCAAAACAATGTACCGGTAAACAAGAATTAATGCAGTAAATATGAACAATAAACACAACATAGAAAGCACACCATAACACGATATTTTTGGCGAGGAAACCCGGTGTGGGAAAAAACTCAGTGGGATTTGTGACCCACAATATTCACTCACTGGCCAATGAATGGATATTACTTACAAAATGTGTGCCTGCACATGCAGGAAGGCCAACTGCCTAAAACTCACTGCTCAATTACAAAAGGAAGTCTCACTGACTTACACAAACAGATTATAGAAATCCAATCTGATGTACTGCTACAAAAAGCATCTGTTATGCCAGGTTCAGTACCAGTTTAAACGCACTTACTCCAAAATCTGCCTTAATATTCGCACGACATATGCATGTTATCGCTTCACTTACAAAATGATCTACAAGATCTCATACTTATATATGAGTCTTATTACAATATGCCATGCCGGCTTACAAAAAAATATTACAATTAAATACAATATGCAATAAACAAAATCCTGTCGACTAGGGTGTCAGTAATCATCTGTCGCTGCCAATGAACTATCTGCCAGTGTAGAGTCTATCAGTGCCGGTGCCTACCAGTGCCATAGGATTGCAAGGTTGCCATCAATGACAATACCTTCAATCACCTACAATTTCTCATTGGAGTGTACATTTGCCAACATATTCAACTATGAAACGAATAGCTAGGAAAAGGTGAAAGGTTATCTAACCATTGGCTTTCACATTCCCAATAGATTCAAGAGGTACATCTATATGTAAGTCAAAAGGACGAAAAGATAAGGAAAAATACTGGTATTGTAACAAACTAGGACGTGACAAGAAAGATTGTTGGAAGAGGAATTAAGAAAAAAATAATTTCAAAAAGGAAGCAAATTTTATTGAGACACATTTAAATGTGTTTGATGAAGTACTATCCAATTGTAACAATTTACAATATTACGAGGAATGGTTATTAGATTTTGGTGATTCATATCAAATGTGTCCATATGTTGAACGGGATTAAGTGTCTCAACCTTTGCATGTGCTAACATTGGTATTTGGTTTTATTTATTTAATATTTGATTTATTTATGTACCTACAAGGATAATTTTGTTTGCACATGCTATTTCATCATCTAGTAGAAATTGGCGTGTGATGCAGGTGCATCGCTCTTTCTTTCAATTTTGATTTTGTTCTCTAATTTTGTTTGACAAAATGACTCGAACCAATGCAACTAACAGGTGTAATAATTGTCAAATTCCCATAAATCAGTGAATAAAACAAAAACTCCCAAGCTCTATTAAATTAGAAATAAAAAACTACATTAATAAAGGAAGAGGCACTTGGCATTATGAGAGGAGATGGGCTACATAAAGGAGGTGTGTAGGGAAGTTAGGAGAGGGCAATGTGTGGCAAGGCTTGAGGGAATAAGGAGAGGGCAACGATTAATGTTTACAGAGGGGGAATAAGGCTAGGGTCCCATGGGGGTTTAAGTTCTATTTTTAATGAAGAGGTGGTCTCATGGAGTTGTTTTTTGGGGGGGTGCTACAGGATTATTTGGACTCTGCTCTTAAAAATAGAAGCTCCTACTTTTTAGGCTTCCATTTTTTAGCGGGTGA
Organism: Cryptomeria japonica; assembly: GCF_030272615.1. Lineage (NCBI taxonomy): Eukaryota > Viridiplantae > Streptophyta > Pinopsida > Cupressales > Cupressaceae > Cryptomeria > Cryptomeria japonica. Next base: position 820,953,594 of record NC_081409.1, read on the forward strand.
AAACAGAGTGGGGCTAGAAATTGCCCCACCAGCGTAAGAATTTTATTTGCCACTTGGCAATCAAAAAAGAGTTGAGATGAGTCATGCCAAAAATTTAAGAGGAAAATAGAAATTCACTGCTACCCATGGGACCAACAGCTTTAAAAATTCTTAAAAAATCTCTGCAGCACCCGCTTTATTTTTTAGAAAGCCCCCTCCATGAAACCCTAGCCTAACGAAAGCAAGGTGCGTGAGAAGATTCGTGGAAGCAAACAGAGTGGAGCTGAATGGCATGGTAGTGGGAAGAGATTTGGGGCAAGAAGGTGGAGTTGGGTGGGTGTAGTTTTTGTTTGAGGATCGAATAACTCATTTTTGTTGCAGATGAAGGGAGTTATTTGCAACAACTAGCTGGAGGTGTATGTTTTGAATTCTACAGAGAGTTGATTTCGTTTGTTGCAGGTTACAGAGCTGGATATGTTTGAGGAGTGTAATTTTGAATAAAGAACTTCTATGGTTTGTTTCTAACTGTTTACCCTTGCTTTCTACTATATCACAAATGAAACACATTCCCATTTCTCCATACACACAAAGAAGCCCATTTATCCATCCACATAAAGGAGCCCATTTATCCAATTCATTATTTGAATGTACAGACAGAAAAGAAAAACCTTCCTAATCAACTGATTCCAACAATACATAAAATCCAAACGTCTGATACGAATGCTAAAAACATTTGAGCAAAATATTTACAGCAAAAGTTACTTCTACCAAACAAACTGAAGCTGAATATAAGAAAACTGACCCCCATATACTATCAAATAGCTAATACTAATCAAATATGCTCCATGATATCACTGTCAGTGGAGCAAAAGCCCTTCTAGTTCCAACTCTGATTTGCCATGAAATTGAACAAGGGAGAGCTTGATCTCCACTGTGGGGATTGAAGTTGAATCTGACTGTATTGCTGCCACCATTTCATGAAGCTACTCTGCTCCAAAAATACCTCAACAGAAATACTCTTATTTGTGATCATAGTCCAAACGTATGCTTCGAACTCCTCTTGTTGGGGTCTTACCGAGGCTTTACAAGCCTCTTCCAAACGAGCCCAAAATACCGAGTCCTCAGATAAGGATGCAAAATTTGTCCGGCCTCTTTTTCCTCTACCAGTGCGAGTTTGCTCCTTTTCTATCATCCATTTCTCCAGAACAATGTGACGATGCGGTCGGACCCCATCTGAAAGAAAGCTTTTGTTTCCCTTATCTGTACGGCAGTGATATGCAATGTCCAAAGGCTCTCCAAGTCTTCTATATGTAGTGCCAGCATTGATCCATTTATTTCTGGTTCGGAAGTCACTGGGCAACACATGCTTCTCTTCCATCTCAACAATCTCATCCCAGAAATCTCCCAAGTTTGTTCTGGCCAAATTTACATGAAAATCTTTCTTTTGGTCATGCTGTTTGAAAGCATCATAATAGCCAGTGTTGCTGTCCTTACAACGCGTTTTATACCATTCCAACTCTGCCATATGACTTTGGTTCTTGCTCAACTTCACATTGAGTTTCTCGGTGTTCATTTCTTGCTCATTTTTCGCCTCTCCAGCTTTCTTGAGTGCAAAAAATGCATGATTGTCCTGCTGAAAAATCAAAAGATCAATCTCAGTGTCTAAACAAAGGAAACAACATTAAGAGGAAAGAATACAGAGAACCAACAAGCTACCAGAGCTAGAAACTATTGGTAAAATGGAACAACATTTCAAGTTCCAACAGATCTCGATAGGTGTTGGAGTGTAATAAAACGGCCAGAGGCGTAGACTTGGGTCTTTGTGTAGTTAATTTGACTCTTGGTCTCTCTGTTTCACCGTAGTGAGACGGTCAAGGATTGTCGCGTGGCGCATCACCATTGTATTTCTGGTTTGGGGTTTTTAAACACTTTTTTCGATAATGCGGTTGAACGGAGTTTGGGAGGGTAGCCCATGTCTAGTTAACTGTATTCAGAAGCTGTTGATTCATGTGAAATACACCCACCATTTTGATTTTGAGTTTGATGATTCTTTGGGATTAAACACGACGCAACTTAAATGTAGTGCTCACATTCAAAGCATGGGTTGGAGCCGGATGGAAGGGTATTGGGCGTCAGTACAGGAATCCGTTGGTTTCAGTTGAAGAGTATACCAAATAGGCGAGGAATGACCCCTTCTAATCTGGATAAAATATCAGTAAAATCACCATTGGGACTTCAGGGGAGGTAGGCTCTGCTCCTCCTCCCTGTTCTTAGCACATCATCTCCTCTCTCTAACCTGCTTTAATCTAAATCTTACTATGCAGGAACCTACTAGTAAAATATTTTTTTTCTTTTTCTTATTTTTTATATTAGTTGTCTAGTTTATATGACTGACAAGTTGAATTCTGTTTCATTTTTGCAAAATCTCACTAACTAAATGAGCTTACAAAGAATAGGCTAAACTCTGGCATGAGAAAACTAAATTTGGGGGGAAAAAATTACTTACAATGAAACATCAAAAGAAAAGCAATAATTTTTGCATATTGTATCTTTGATTTTCAGAGCACGAATCATGCAACTATGATAAATGCAAAAGTTAAAGCACAATCAAAGATTACCTGAGCTCCAACACCGATTGCTTCCAATTCCAAGGCTATTCCAATCTCAAAGGAGGAGTTTGAAACAAAGTTTGCAAACTGTCTTGCATTTAGCAAGGCTTCATCGATACCTTCCAGCATACAGCCATAATCTGTGTGCTCTGAAATACAGGTGCCTGCAATTTGATCGAATGGTATTCCTTCTTGGCATTGCATACTGAAATGCAGCAACTTAAGGACAGCTTCAGAGTCCTCAAAACAAGCTGCACCACGGGTTGAACAGAACATGTAAGTACCGATGGGTACATACGGGCTTCTAACACCAGGGTAATTGTTTGCTACTGTAGATGTGCACTTCAGGACATTGTTAAGAATGGTCATGCAAGCTTCCGACATAGAAAGATGAGATACATCAACACAGTCAATGCCCATTTTGCTCCGCCAGTGAGGTACAATTGCATCCAAAGGCTTGGCAATTGATTCATATGGTGCAAGGTACATCCTAGGAACAATATCATACTTGCAGACAACATGACAAAATCTGCCCAACCAATCCTCGCGCCCAATTGCCTCCTGAATTGTGGCGTTGCCAAACAAAGGAGCACCAAATGTAATGCAAAAGGAATTGGAGTTTCTCAACCGCTTTTCTAGAAACCAGATAGTGGCCAGGGCTGCAACTGCACCTCCTATGGAATGACCCACAAATATGATGTTTTGTTCTTTTAAATCTTGCATCTGTTGGAAGAAACAAAAAAGAGCATTATATTCTACTCATAATAATCTTAGATCTCTACTAAATAAAGTAAAATAGGCTCTTTCAATGATGACACTGAACAATTGAGGAGTATCTGGTTGTAATAATTGGTATTTGTCCAGCGTTGTATGACTGAGTGCTAAAGCTGGAGGATCACCATGACGACGAAATGGTTCAAGTCTCTCCTCGAACCATAATGATTGACGCTCATATCATTGTGGCTGCGACAAAGCAGGCCAAAACTGATCTGCTGTAACCCTTAATGACCAGACCAGTTAAATATTGCTTGGTAATCCTTAAGGCATAAAATTATGTAACAAATATTGGGGGCACAACAACTTGGAAATTATATACTGGGTTACAAAAATAAGTACTATAAAGGGCTGTTCTGTTTCAGGTTATGGTGCTTATGTTAACCTCTTGACCTTTGCCCAGCAACAATAACATTTGACTCAATTCACTATCAATCTGACTTTAAAAACACCAATTCAAAGAAATAATTAGTTGTTCTTGGTTAGGTGACTGTAAAACTCTGAAAATTAACAGCAGAAGTAATAAAAAATGCTATATTATTTAACAAGGGATGTTAAGATTTAGAATTTCAAATAAGTAAAATAAACCTTCTAAATATAGATAGTCCCTCTTTTTTAAGCCAATACGCCATTTGTAACAGCCCTCAAATAGGGGCTTCACATTGGGGCTTCACATTGCAAAAGAGTCTTTGATGTATTTCCATTCAATGATAATAAATAGATTTTTGTTGAATAGATCTTATCTTCTTCTTTCTTTTTGTTTTTTTAAAAAAGTTTGAGTTTCTTATCCCTTCAGTCAAACTTATATTAACTCTATTTACAGCAGATTCTATTTCTTATCTTATAAGAATCACCTTTCAAGATGTTTTCATCTTTTTGGACCAAAATGGCTATCAAGTTCCTAAAACGCACCAAACACATATTCAAATGTATTTATAATATATAAGAGATAATGATATCTTGGTGGGCACCACTAACGAAAATCACACCCTATCTACTTTTAATATCATGATAACAGCAGAAATATTATTTAAAAATAAATTGTTATATGTATTCAATAAAATATTATTATATTTATAATTTAAAGAAGTAACTTAACTCTTTTAATTCCTATTTACCTTAATCAAAAACATTACTCTTATAATCATGAAATTAAGTATGATAATATGACAGCGAACCTAAGACTCATATGCTAACAAACTTAAAAACTGAAATTAACAGTACTATCTCTACAATAACAGAAATATTATTTAAAAGAAAATTGTTATATTTACATTTTTATAGCTTCAAAAAAGTAACATAACTCCTATAATCATGAACTTATATATGACAATGAACTGAAAGTACAGCCAAAATTTAGGGCTTTCTATAATCTTCAAATATACTTCTGGATTCAACTGTGTAAAAATTTTTGTATCAAGCTTTCTATAATGTTAGGACCTCCTTAAACCTCTTTTTAATTCATTGTTCTCAAAAAAAAATATTTATCTAATAAAAAATGTTCACATACATTTATTCATTATTTCCAATGAGTAAAAGAAAATTTATAATAATACATGTAATAAATGCCCTCTAAATTTCTGAATAGAAAGATCGAGAATGACCAAGCATACAGGAGTACATAATACTAACATTGATAGTTATAAAATTATAGACAGATCTCAAAACTAACTTACATTTACCACAAATTTCTAGCATTCCCTTTCTAAAGACTGACATTCAAGCTCGTGATCATTTTCTGTCTGGAGCTTCAGTTTCCCAACTGACAAATTTCTTCGATGCAAGAAACTGATGATGATCGTGCTTGGGGATTTATTCAATAGTTTTAATTTTTACTAGGGTTAAGATCAATAAGCTTTCGGCTAATTTCCTGCACTTATACAGAGTTGTATTTGGCAAAAACTTATGTACAGATATTAGTCTAATCGATCAGATATCTATTAACTAATAGCATCAACAAAGAAAAGTGCATTAGATTAAAACTGCAAGTGGGTAGTGATCGAATTATTTGAGGATCAGAGCTCGATTTTGGAAAGCAAGAAGAGGGATTCTACATCACAAAGCAACCTTATAATATGGATTAAAAATTTAAAAGTTCAATTTACCTTGGCCTTGAAATCTGAATTTTCCAGAATATGGAGGAATCGGTTCAGAGCTCCCTTGTGAACAAGGGCCGGTTTATCATCATTACCCTTTAGGCCGGCAGAGAAGATTTTTTGATTCTTGATATTACACTCTCCATATTTGCTATCTGACGCAATGAAATCTTCGTTATGAAACGAAGGGAAGATCACATATACTACGTCTTCATCTTTTATCAGAAGAAAACTATCTTCTCTATTTTTGGAAATACTACATATGGCCTTCCAAGCCTTGAGAAGGATCTCACAGGTAGCTAAGAAATTTGCAAGCTCCTGGCCAACACTGAACCTGTAACAACAAATCTACAAATTAGCACCATGTGGGCATTGCAAAAACCAAACTCATTTAGTTTAAACCCTCTAAATTGAAATTTTTACAATATTAACATTTTTCTTTATACATATTTTGGATCACATTTCATGATCTACTCAAGATGAACAAATAAAAAAATAAATTTGATAGATAACAAAATGTGAAACAAATATTTACATAATCTGATACAAAAATCTTCAAACAAACAGAAAAAATATTTTGCACAGATATATCTTCAAACTTGTAACCCTAATGAGAACTCCAAAGGTCATACTTACTTTGGAGGGTTTAGCAAATCTACATCCATGGCTTCTCGTCCCCTGCGGCTTGTTTGGCAATTGGAGCTCTTCAGGGTTTTTTATAGATTTTTACTCTCTCATTTAAACAAAATTATTCAGGAACTGGAAGCAGCAGAGCAACATCTAAGAAAATGCATTGAAAGATAAGTGTCGTGGGGGCCAACTAAACAGCGAAGAAGGAAGAAAGATGGAGATGTCAGACTCTCTGCCGTACGAAAATTTTATATTACATAGATTGCAAATATTGTGGGGAATATTTGTATGAGACTAAGACACAGGAAATAAAGATGAAAGTCCTTTGAAGCTCTGCGGAAGAGGATGCTTGGTGTTGGGCCACGCCATATCAAATCAGCAAATTGTACTATGTCAACTATTTGGATTGCTTCTGCTTTGGTAATGCAGCATTTAAACCATTAAATTCGCATATTTGTTTGATAATTTTTTAGTTTGACTGTAAAATGATGTTTTTTAAGTTGAAAAGCGTTTACATATAAATGATTGTGTTAATCACAGCCAAACATCTCGGTAGGATAACTAAGTCAGAATTATTCCAAGATTAAGTAGTAGTTTATTTTGTCTGCGGAGCTTAAACAATTGATCATTACACCAGTTATTTGGATTTACAATGGGAACAGAGATTTCCTGCCCGCCTTTAAAAATACGTCCTTTGGAATGTATATTGGGATGATGTTTCCTGGCAACGAAGCCATGGATACTTTCATCGAAAGTGCTGTATTTTCGTCCATTTCTCACCGTCCAAGACAGTGTCATGAGGTGACTAAAGCTTGTGTGTTCTCTTTCTTTCTTTGACTCACTAGGATTATTCATTTTGTTGAGGTGACTAAATTATAGTTATTGTAATAATTTTTAAAAAACTGAAAAACAAATAACTAAAAGTTCATTAATAAAGATTTCATGTATCAATGGTCATTCATTTTTTAGCTTTTTTGGATCATAATTGGTCCACTTGTGCATTTTTATTGGTACTCAGAGTGCAAGACTACTCAAGCATTTGTGCATAAGTATTGGTGATTTGTGCATAAGTATTAGTGACTTTAAGTACACGGTTATTGGAACATCTCTAAGCAAGTATTGGGCGATACTTTGACATGTGTATTTTTTCTTGTATGCATAACGGATCCCATAATGTGCATCGCTATTGCCCAGAAGCCAAAACAATAGTTATAAGCAGTTGAGTCGCATGCAGAGACAACCCAAAAGCAATCATCAAAATCCAATGTACCGTTTAGAATATGTGGGTGTGCGAAGTAGCTATAACTACTACTGGTATGCTTCCCCTAAGTGGACTTAACTTTGGAGAAAACTCCATGGTTAAGCGCGTTTAAGTTGGAGTAGTATTGGGATGGGTGACCTTCCGAGAAGGCCCAATGCTTCACCTTTGTGAGCATCGCCTAGATACAATGAGCATTAAGTGTTTCATTCATTCTCATGAGAGATGAGTTCTTGTGAAACACTACTCATGAAACATGGGTCAATGAGTTTGACTCAAAAACTATGTAGTTGAGTCCTAATAGCAATATCATAGTCCTTTTGATTCTACAGGTAATGGTTAAATATAAATTTAGAATCGTTTCAAATTGAGATAATAATAATTCGTTGCAATTGATTATTTGTAGATATCTTTCGAAGGTAGTCTTGTTTTTTCTTATGTGGGATTGCATATGTAGACACATAAATCTGTCCACTTAATTAAATGAATATTTAATATTTATTTGATTATTTAACCATCAGTCAATAGTTAATTAAATTGATATTTAATTAATTCATCTTGAACCTCTTCTTCTATTAATTAAATAAATTATTCAATTTATTTAAGTTAATTCATTAAACCATACTCTAACAATTAATTAAATAAATAAAGTATATTTGTTTAATTAACCCCTCTACACATTGAAAACAAATAAATAAATATTTATTTAAATCTCGAAACTCCCCCACCCACTTGCATTCTCCTACAAATGCAAGTTGCACCAATTAATAGATTTTATTTCTAAATAAAATCCTATTTCCTCTCAGCCATCAAACCCACTTGCCTCTTAAACCCCTTCCATATTCTTCTAATCCATTCTGAATCAGCCTAATCCCCCTCCCTAATTATTGTCACATTCCTAAGCAAAGAGAATTCACTTCTCAAAAGCCTCCAAAGTCTTTGAAAAGCATTAAAGGCCTTATGTCCTCAACAAGTTAACCCCCAAAGTCTTCTAAATCATTTATGGTTCTTACATAACCATTTATGGCTCTTACATAGCCATTAATGGTTAAACTCAACTCACCCACATTGTTAGAGGTTTTTTCTCTAACTCAACCCTCATTTAACTCATGGGTCTCTTCAAGCATTCATTGCTTTGACCATGGTTATCCCCATTAACTCTTGCACAAGAGTTTATCCATTGGATAAAGGCATTGTTCATTGGATAAAAGCTTTATTCACTAACTCAAGCCTAACCAAACCCTCCTAGGGTAACCTTCATGTCATCTCAAACATTTAATACTTCTTCCCTCTCCTCTCAAGCCATCTCATGTTGACATTTGTCATCATGGAATTGGGTTGAAAGCCATCACATGGATTGATTAACTTTCAATCTTGGCCCTTGCTAAGATTATTCAATTTTGACCATCCATTGCCCTATTTCCCCTATAAATAGAGCTCTTATTCTTCATTTTGAGAATCAGAAGTCTTTTGCGCATCAAATTTATAGTCATTTTTTAGAACATTTAGAAGCATTTGCATTGTTATTATATTAATATTTATATAGACTAATTAGGTGTTTTCTCATAGTAAATCATTCACGCTTGCATAAGCATTTGTTTTCATTTTCACAACCATCTTGAATCTTCATATACACTCATGTGGGACTTGGAGAGGAGAGGAACAAGGGAGGAATATCTATGAGCATTTTGAGGAGCATCTTCGGGTGCCTTCTTTCCCTTTTTCGTTTATGTAGGCTTCTTATTGTGTGCTTTATATCTCTCTTGATATGCATGTTAAGGTTTTTAGGTCCATTCGTCTTTGGTTTTGGTTGTGACTAATCTACTAACGTTTGAACTATGTCTTTTGTGCCTTGTGCCCCCCTTTTAGCGTGCATCATTTGGTGAACACGACGTGAATCAAACACGCAACCTTCTAATATTTAGTTTGACTTTTTTTTTTGTGATTTTCTTATAATTTTCACACACAGGTTGCGCTTTAGCACTTTTGTCTCGTGTTTTGGCGCCATTGTTAGAAGAGTTTTAGTGCCTTAGTTAGCGTTTTAGTGCTTTTGTTATAGTTTTAGCGCTTTCGTTATAGTTTTAGCGCTTTTGTTCATTAATTAACACTATTGTAATAATCTAGTGCTTTTGCCCTCTCTGTCTATCAATTTTTTTATTTTGTCAAACATTTTAAATTAGCACTTTTGTTAATATTTTAGCGTTGTTATTTGTTTTGCGTTTTTGTGAGTACTTTGGCGTTGTTGTCCGAAGTAGCGCTTTTGTAACAGAGAGCTCAAAATTGTAACTGAAAAATTAATCTTAGGCTTGTGGAAGCCGACCAAAATATTTGACATTTCATCAACTTTCCTTCTTGCAGGTCACTAACAATTTCTTACAGGATTGGAGGAGTTAGAATTGAGAGTTTGATTTCTTTCTAGCTTTTCAAGTTGGGTAAAAAGAATTCATTTTCCTTTGGTTTAAAAAGAATCTCATCTTTCATTTTGGGCTAAAAATCAACTACATCTTCATTTGGGCTTAAAAAGAACAACAATTTTTTATTTCTTGCAATGGTAAAATTCACAATCAACCTTTCATTTGCAAGTTAAAAAGAACAATCAAACTTGTCCATTTATTTGCAAAAGCGATTTTCTTTTAAGCAAACATGCTTTCATTTTGTTGACTCGGATTTCAATTTCCTAGTTAGAAAATAAATTGCTCCGTGGAATAAAAGGAACATCATGTTTGTTGGAGCAACATCTCCAAATAGTACATAGATCATATTGCAATAAAAGGTTAAAAAGAACAAGTCTCTTTTGTGTTTAGCACGCTTTTGCAAATCTATAGAGTGGTCCCATTTCTAACACACACTATCCTCTCCCTTGGCTCTCATGGTCCTAGGTGCAAGAGAAAAGTGTTAGTAACGCTCTAGATTTTCTATTTTTAAGAGAGGTCTGTTAAGAGACACATCACTCATGGGAATGACCTTACGCGGTAAATCCTTCGAGCCGCTATAGAAATCAGGTGAGAGCAAAAGTTGTAGCCTTGGGTGTACTTGTTCCTACAGTGTAACTTGTCGAAAGGACATATGGACCCCACCGTGAGTTACAAGGCTCTTAAGTGAGTCATTGCAGAATGAACTTACGTCCAAAGACATTGAACATTACTAGACACCTCTTATTTTAGAAGCCCACCCATTCTATTGATTGTGGATATCTGTGAAAATTTCGGTGCAAGACCATAGATGGTTTTGCTCCAAAGATACTCATCATACATGTTTCCTTGAGTAGAAACAAGGCATTTTGAAAGGCTACTTGTAGCTTGATGAAAGTGGTGACTCCCCCATCATAGGGATCACCTATCTGTTATTCTCACACAAGACTTAGTATATCACATCCTTACCTACCACGGTGAGATACATAAGGTATGTAGTACCAAAGTCGAAAAAATATCAACATGTGGGCTGAAAATATCGCAACTGATCATGACCTTAGGGATAAAAAGTGTTTGATTTGTCTTCATCTTGTTTCACACCAGTAAAAATTTGGGCCGACTTTAGGCCTTGGATACTTACATACATTTATAAAGGGTCAAAAATTTCATGATTGGGTTGATTTAGACCCACACTTGTTGTGCCTTTATTAAAAGGGGGCAAGATTATATGCTTATGTGCTTGCCGTGTTTTCTTGTCAAAAGATTCAAAAAAATTGAAACAAGGTATCCATCCAACAAATCTACATCAACAAGTGAAACAAAGCATCATTTTGTATGACCATCACTCATATCTTGAGAAAAAGGAGTCTTCATCAAAAGACCAAATCGAAGAAGAGACAAATTGGTTCAAAGGCTTTTATCAAGAAAAGGAATTTTTTCTATATCAATAGACAACTCTTTCTCTCACATAGAGTATTCTTGCATCATATGAACTTGTACCTTCAAGGAAAATCCAATGAATTTGACAAAGAGCCTTTGAGCAATAGAGCTTTCACTCAACATAGATATTTTGGTTATCACAAGAACAAAAGGGGCAAGATCAATCCTGCTTTCTTTCCTAACAATTGTATCACATACAACGAAGCTCAAGGGGAACCACCAACCCCTGTAAGAGAGGAAGAAGTATAAACCCCCTTCATAACGGAAGAATTTTATTGAGACACATATCCCACCCACTTTCACATCCAAACATCACAAATTCACTCAAATCTCATCACAAAGAGGTTTGTCCTTAGTTCTTTTAGATATTGCTTAAACAAACCAAAAAATCAATTTTTAGAGTATCTCTACATCTAGGATCAATCATCCTAAAAGGCATTTCTACACATCTAGATATGTTAAAACTAGTTTATGAGTGCATCCTCACATTGCTAGGTAGCTTGGATTGTAACACATCTCAAACCTTGCTATACTTCATCGCATCAAATTGTTGAAAAACATAAAAGAAATTCACAAAGAACTTTGTTGACATCCAACCTTCAGTATTAGAGATCTATCTTCCACCAAACATTTCACAAAACTTGTCTTCCATCAAACCTTTCATCACAACCTCATAGTCATTTTTACAACATCAACTTTCAAAACCATGGCTCAAACAAGATCAATGAGAAATCGACAACTGGAAATTGAAGAGGAGGAAGAAAACCTCAACGATTTTCATGAGGCCTTTGGAGGAGGCACTAATGATGAAGAACCCAATACTCCAACTCTAGAAGATATAGAAAGAGCACAACATAATCCAAAATTCAACACTCTTTGATGAAATTCTTAGAAACAATGCCAATGCTCATTTCTTGAGACTTGCTCAAGAGGGTGCCAAACTTCCCTCCAATTTTGATACAACACAATTACAACAAACATTCGAGCAACATAGCCATCACAATGGTGGAGGAGGTAGACACTACTTCTGCTATGACCCGAATCATCAAGGAAATCCTCCACCACCTCCTCCTCCTTCAGAAATAGACATGTTGGGGCAACAAGTAGAAAATCTCGCCCAACAACTGAACAATGGTGTGAAGACCACTTGATTCTCACTTAATGACATTTGTCCCTATCCTTTTGATAGGAACATGCTTATGCCACCTTTTCCACGAGGGTTTGAAACACCCAAATTTAAAAAATATAGAGGCAAAGGAGATCCTAGGGACCATGTGCAAGAATTTCACTCTGCTTGTTTAGAGGTGGCCTATGAGGACACATATCTAATGTGCCTCTTTCCTCAAAGTTTGGGAGGCACAACCACACAATAGTTTTCACGACTGTCACGTGGTATTAGAACATTTGAAGAACTGGTCCAAAAATTTATCACTCATTATGCACACAACATAGAAGGTGATGTCACCATGGCAGATTTGTGCAACACAAAACAAAAACCAGGGGAATTGTTCTCAACTTTCCTACAATGGTGGAGACAACTTTCTAGTAGATGCTCCCTTCATCTACCTGAGCAAGAATTAGTGGAAATTTTCATTTCCAACTTAAATGATGAAATGGAATTTTATTTGGACATGAAGGGCACAAAATCCTTTGAAGAAATGATAACTCAAGGGCTCAAATGTGAAAGAGCCCTCATCAAAAAGGGACTTATCAAAATTTATAATGAAAACAAAGATGGTCCTCATCTACACTATAATAGTGACAAACCAAAATTTTGGAACAAAAACAAGAACATTGTCAATGAAGGGATAGCGGATGCAAGAACAGTAAAAATTGCAAAACCTGTGGTTAGGTTTGCAGGACAAAATCCCCCTCCTAACAACAACACCATCAATAATCCATAAAATCAAGGTCGCAATACACAACAAGAGGAACCAAGACAAAAGCAACAAAACTACAAACCAAAACACACATATACACCCTTAGGGGAACCTATCAAAACGATCTTATGACAACTAATATCTTCCAATCTTGTGACCTTACCAAAAACACCCAATTATGAGCCTCAATTCAAGCCTCCATGGTGGCGAGATCATGAACATTGTGAATTTCACCAAGGAAGAGGGCATAAAAAAAGCAATTTCCATCGGCTAAAAGATCTTGTTTAAGATCTTATCAATAGAGGAGAAATTGAAATTGGGGGACATGACCCAAAAACATCCAATGATGATCACTTAATGTTCAAGAATCCACTTCCATCACATGGTCAAAGGGGTCCTTCCACCTCAGGGAGAAACACAGATACCACAACCAATTGCACACAAGCCGCATACAATTATATTGTGAATCACCTTTATGATGTGGATGAACAAGTTGCAACTCTTACCATAAAAGATCCAAATCCTACATGCAACGTTGTTATGCATCGTAACAATATTACTATTCGAGTGACACCACAAGGAGCGACACCCCTCCCCAAACAATATAATCTTGTAGAGCAATTGGATAAGATGCCAGCCCTCATTTCCATACTAGAGCTTTTACGCTTATCCCCCTCACATAAAACAATCTTGGATCAAGCTCTCCAAGAAGTGTCTGTCCTCGCCAACCTCAACATAGATCAATTTCAAGCCATGGTTGGTAGTCTAAAGTCATCACCATGTCTCACTTTGACCAAAAGGGACAACACATCCTTCCAACAACCCCATAATGCCTCCCTCCATATTGAAGGATTCATAAACCAACATAGAATCAAGCAAGTCTTGATTGACAATGGAGTCGGCTTAAACATATGCACCTTGTAGTTAGTCACAACATTGGGTTATGCAGTAGAATCAGTGGATGTTAGCAAGAAAATAACCATCAAAGCATATGATGATGCAGAACATTCTTCTAGAGGAGCTTTTATATTACCCATCAAGGTTGGGCCAGTGGTGAAGCATAAAGTTTGCCAAGTTCCAAACCTTCCTTTTCCATACAATCTCTTGTTAGGGAGACCTTGGATACATGCCATGCAAGCAGTCACATCCACCTATCACCAATGCATCAAGTTTGCACATAATGGGATAGAAATTATGATCCTTGGTGATGCTAATCCATTTTCATATTGTAATAATATTCACCATCAGCTAGAGATCACCGTACTTGATAACAAGGAAGTTATCCCTTCCTCATCATATGTTAATCCAGCCTCTCTTTCCAGGTAAAAATGAAAATGGCTGAGGAAGGTCCCAGTGAATATAATTTTAGCCAACTCTTTTGCGTTGGGCAGTTACTCACATCCCCTAGAACTCATGGCAAACCCCAAGGTTTACTTCAAACACCGATGGCCAAAAGAACTTGCACTTTGGTACAATTCACCCCTAGTAAAAGTCAAGAGGAGGATTTACCATGGATGAAGACCTGACATAATGGATCTACACAGACCCTCCCAATAAAGAAAGCCCAAAGGCTAAGCTCCCCACTGACAAATATGGCAAAGGCTTCACTATAATGCAAAGAATGGGCTATGATGGCCATAGTTATTTGGGACCTTGCAAGAAAGGACGACAAGAGCCCTTACAACCTGAATTAAAACAAAGAGATAAAACTGGAGTAGGTTTTCAAAGAGAATTTGTTCCTAAGCTTTGATTCAAAGGAAAACCCAACAAATCTATGCATTGGCCACTTACTCCAAGGATGTAATCCTTGACTATATCTGTAGCACCAGCAACCCCACCTCCAATAGTACATAAGCCAGTCACTAATGCACTATTCAATTCAAATGACATCCCAACTTGGTATAGTAATCAGATGCTAGAGAGTGATTATGAGATAGACTCACATGAGTGGGAATGGGATTCAGTGCATTTAAATACTTCAGACGAGGAGGAAACATCACCTCCCCCATCTCATAAGGATATACCAGTTTATGGAGAAGCATGGATTAAAACCTTTTGGGTTCTTGAGCTAGAAGAAACTTCCACAGGCCCTACGTCAAATCCTATGCCTGAATCTGACAAGGGGAGTACCATTGATCAACTTCATGCCTCCATATTAACCCTCACTGATGCCTCCTACGAACTTAGCTTAATCGATGAAGTAATGCCTATCATTCATCCCGAACTCATTGAATGGAACCAGCCAAATCCCCCATGCCTTGACCATTTCCAAAACGATGAGGCCCTCATAGACTTTCTAGAATTACGAGATAACATACCAAGCGGGGATCATAAAATTGGGTTTTCCATTGAACTTAACATCACAACATAATTTGGGGCAGATTCCAAACCTTTCAGCTGCAAAAATATTACAATAAAACATGAATCTTCGAGTGAAAACCACACGGTGGCACTTTTTGATCCCAAAAGAGTAAAAATAAAGATGTATCCAAAGGTGAAAACCTCTCTGAGGCGCCTAAGGATAAAAGGTTTGACATCCTCCCCTTTAGTACAAATCAAGAGAGATCAACCATTCTAATAGAAGAAACAAAAGAATTCAATGTGGGGACCCTTGAGACTCCTCACAAGATACATTTGGCATCTCTATTAACTCCTGAAGAACAACCAAAATTTGAGGAATTCTTCCAGAAGTGCCAAATCAACTTTGCATGGTCTTATGCAGGCATGCTTGTCTTAGATCCATATTTGGTCATGCATCACCTAACTGTAGCAGAAGGAGATAAACCTGTCAAACAAGAGATCAGAAAGATGCACCCACAAATTGTCGTTCTTGTCAAGGTTGAACTTAAAAATCTCTTGGATGTTGGTTTCATCAGACCAATTGATTATGCAGAGTGGATCTCCAATATTGTACTTGTTGGCAAACCTAATGGGGGCATCTATATCTATACAGATTTAAGAGATTTAAACAAAGCATTTCCTAAAGATGACTTCCCCTTACCAAACATTGACATGATTATTGATCTAACAATAAGTCATGCAATGCTTTCTTGTATGGATGGTTTTTTCAGGATACAACCAGATTAAAATTGCTCCAGAGGATCAAAACAAAACTACTTTCACATGTCCATGGGGAACATACTGTTGGAATGTGATGTCATTTGGTCTATAGAATGTAGGGGCAACATATCAAAGAGCCATGACTACCATCTTCCACGATATGATGCACACCATAGTGGAAGATTATGTGGATGATTTACTAGCTAAATCATTAACAAGAGAGGGTCATCTTGCAGTATTGGATAAAATCTTAAATAGATTAGAACAATACCACATCCATCTCAATCCAAAGAAATGTGTCTTTGGAGTAACTTCTGGGAAGCTCTTAGGATACATTGTCACAAGTAAAGGCATTGACGTAGATCTTGCAAAAGTCAAGGCAATCATGGACATGCCACCTCCAAAGAATATCAGTCAATTGAGGACATTACAAGGGCGACTACAATCCATTTGGGGGTTCATTGCATAATTGGCTGATAAATGTCGTCCCTTCACTCATCTATTACATAAAAATATCTTCTTTCAATGGGATGCAAAATGCCAGCAAGCATTCCAAATGCTTAAAGGTTGCCTAATGAATACACCATTGTTGATTCCACCAGATCCAAGCAGAACTCTATTGTTATACATTTCAGCTACAACCACGTCATTAGAAGTATTGTTGGCACAACATAATGCGAAAGGAAAAGAATGTGTTGTCTACTACATCTCTCGAACACTGGTAGGATATGAACTCAATTACACACCTATTGAACGAACTTTCCTAGTCGTTATCTTGGTAGCCACCAAATTGAGGCACTACATGTTAACGCACAAAGTACAAATTATTGCCAAGATAGATCCACTCAAGTACCTACTCAACAAGGCAACATTGATAGGCCGCTTGGGCAAATGGGTTATGATTTTGAGTGAATTTGATATTAAGTATGTGGACCGCAAAGCTATCAAGGGACAGATTATTACATATTAGTTGGTTGATGCACCACTCAAAGGCGACCATCCTCTTATTTCCAACTTTTCGGATGAGGAAATTTTCATGATCACAGCTACACAACCCTGGAAGCTATATTTTGATGGCTCATACACCATATATGTCTCGGGGGCAGGTATTCTTTTTATCACACCTCAAGGTGACAGTATCCCGAAATCCTACAAACTCACTTTCCCATGCACAAATAATATAGAAGAATATGAGGCCTTGATCATAGGACTTAGGTTGGCCATACAATGGAATTTAAAAGAGCTACAAGTATATGGAGATTCCCAATTGGTCATCTGACAAGTCATCGATGAATACCAAACAAAGGATGATAAACTCATGACGTACAAAAGGATGGTGGATAGTTTCAAAGAATCATTTACAACTATCACATTTGAGCAAGTATCAAGAGATCAGAATCGAGTTTCCAACACAATGGATACAATTGCATCTCTCCTTAATCTTCCACAAAAATTGACACGCTTTGAGGTCTTGGTAGAATAGCTCTGGATCCCCGCTTATGATATCCCTGAATCAAAAATGATATGTCATCTTGTCGGTTACGACTCCCCATGGTACGATGAGTTTTTCACTTACCTACATGACCATACACTTCCTCCTAACCAATCAAATAACCAATGAAAAACCTTTATCCGCCAAACCGCTCGATACACCATCATTGCCAAAACCCTATACAGATGAAGTCTTGATGGTGCTCTCCTTTGATGTTTGGAACAAGATAAGATAACAAAATCCTTGGAAGAGGTACATGAAGGAATTTGTGGGGCTCACTCAAGCGGTCCTTAGCAAAGAAAATCATGTGAGCCAAATACTATTGGCCCTCCATGGAAAAGGACTCCTACTACTTTGTTAGAAAGTGCAAGAAGTTCCAAGTTCATGGAGATCTGATACATGCCCCAACATAGGAATTACAACCTATCACAACACCATGGCCCTTTTGTCGATGGGGACTTGACCTTGTGGTAAAATCCATCCATCTTCATCCAATGATCATAAATTTATCATTATCGCCACATAATACTTCACCAAGTGGATCGAAATTGTTCCACTCACCCAAGTCATCGGTAAGAAAATTGCCTCATTCATCCTCAATTACATCATCTACCAATATGGTGTACCCATGTCCATCATCACAGATAACAGACTCCCTTTCAAAAATCAAGATGTCCGTGAGCTCTGTGAGAAGTTTCATATCCAACACCGGTTTTTCACCCCATATTACCCACAAGGCAATGGTCAAGAAAAAGCATCCAATAAGAATATATTAAGGATCCTCAAAAAGACAGTCAATGATGTTGGTTGTGATTGGCACATTCGTTTGAATCCAGCACTATGGGCATATCAAACTAGCATTTGAACCCCTACAGGCGCAACTCCCTACTCACTGGTTTATGGAGCAGAAGCCATCTTGCCTATTGAGGTTGAATTACCATCTCTACAGGTCTCCTTGCACAATCTAATAGATGATGAAGAATATCGAGTCTTACGTCTTCAAGACTTGGAACTGCTTGATGAAAAGCGACAAGCTGCCTACAACCACCTAAAAGCCTATCAGCAACGCATGAGCAGAAGCTATAATCATAGGTTCAAACCTCACACATTTGAAGTAGGAGATCTTGTTCTCAGGGAGAATCCTTGCAACCAATCGAACATAGAACGCGGGGGAAAATTTGAATCCAATTGGCTGGGTCCATATGTCATCATTGTCGTCTTCGGGTTTGAGGCATATCAATTAGCTTCTTGAGAAGGAGAACCACTAGCAGATCTGGTCAACAACATGCATCTCAAAAGGTTTCATACATAAGTTGTGCAGAGCATCAGGCTCATCCAATATTAGAAAATACCAAAAAAATTTAGAAAATAGTCCTGAACAAAATACAAAAATACAAAAAATCAAGAAAATAGTAAAGAAAAGTCATTCATCCAAATGATGAAAACCACTTTGGTGGCGCCTTGGATAAGTACAGTGGTGAAAATCTAGTAAACAAGCACCATTCGTAAAGGCTATGGCTCCATTGTCTTTTAGACTTGTTGCGATCACATCCATTCACCCATCATTTATACCATGGTTTTTTATTGATCTGCAATCAGGGTTGTTACTTCACGTGTCTCGCATCACGCTTTCATACTGACATCCAACTGGGGGCAAATATTCTTAAACCTACTGATGGAAGTGGATTCTCCGTTACTTGTGATTCATTGAGTTTCTCATTCAAAAATGTCTTCAAAAATACCAAAAACATTCATAAAAGCTTAGAAAATCCCAAAAACATTTGCAAAATATCCTAAAGATAATACCAAAAATATTCACAACATTCAAAAAATCCCAAAATATGACAAAAACATCAAAATCAATCAAAAACACTACAAAGTATATTATTCCTTGTACATACACATCGCAAAAAGACACAAAACAACATTTTGAGCTACTCAAACAATGACCACCTATCCAATCAACCAACCAATCAAAACATCTGCACACAATCGTCTTCACAAGGATTCATCCTTCCTCACAAACAAGACATGGTAGGATTTTCTTTGACAAGAAAATTATGTTTGGCCGATAAGCAGTTGGTCATTTATTTATTTATTTATATCAGGTTCCTATGCTACTCCAGGATATCCACAAGTGATTAGAGTAGTCGGGATGGTACCTGATATCTTTTTCTTTGTTTGTTGTTTGTGGATTGTTCCAATGAAGTTTTGGGGCATATACTAATGGTGTCTACGTGGGAAGTTCACTAAGCTATGCGATCCTATGCAAAAATACAGTCATGGATCACTATGACTTACTGACTAGAGCGTATACCTTGACCATTTGTACATGAACCAAAATGGAGGGGAACTTTCCTTGTCTGCGATGTTTGCTTACAGGTGAAGCGCTCAACCTTGGTTTCTGATATCTTGACCAAGATCTATATTAACATGCTCAATGATGAAAATTAAGCACTGTGAAAAAGCCATGGATCGCCAGATTCATCTCATTTGCATATATTGCATTCCATCCATCCATAAATCCATATCGTTGCATATCATTCATACATAGTCATGACAATGGATACTCTATTTTGCTCCTCTTACATAGTAATGGGTCTTAGGTCCTCCATACCTTCTATCTAACATTTAATCCCCCCCTCACCCCCCCATCTCGATCATCATCATCACATACCCTAGGTCATCCTATACAAAAAAGCAAGTTACTCTGTCTACACAGGTACATCGACTCACGCACACCTAGACTATCAACAAATACTTTTTGATCAATTACCTTTGGGTCTCAATAGGTAATCAATTATGGCAATCCTAAACTACAATAGGCATTTACATCAATTGCCTAGTCTCAATAGGTATGCTAAGTCCAACAAATGCCACAAACAACCTACAACGCAACCACTATCAGTTGATCAACCAATCAAACACAATACAAACAAACAATTACATCCATTGTCTAAGTCTCAATAAGTATTTTGCTTCAGATACCTTGACTTCATCGGACAATTACATCAATTGTCTAAGTCACAACAGGTCACTTTGACTCACTTACTCAGACTTTATCCTGTCCAAGCAAACAACTGACATCAATTGTCATGCTTTGACTCAACTAGGGCAATTAAACCGATTGCACAAGATTGTGCAACCGAATTTGATCAATTATATAACATCAATCAAAATCACACACACTACATTTTCACCGTATCTCCTGCATGACCTAAGGGTACTCACTGGCTTGCACTTTCTCCATTTTACCTCTGTCTTCTCCCATTCTTTCACCATTATTTCTAATTTCTTCTATTCTACCTCCCCCCAACTTCTTTCTCTTTTTTGAGAGATCGCCGGATTTTTCAAAAAAAATCAGCCCATCTCTTGAGGGGGCATGCCACCCACTAAATTAACATTTCTAGGGCATATTTCTCATACTTATCTTTCTTTCTTTGAAAGGATGCAATAAACTGCACTGTCTCAAAGAGGGCCAAATGTAGACACATAAATCTGTTCACTTAATTAAATGAATATTTAATATTTATTTGATTATTTAACCATTAGTCAATAGATAATTAAATTGATATTTAATTAATTAATCTTGAATCTCTTCTTCTATTAATTAAATAAATTATTCAATTTATTTAAGTTAATTCATTAAACCATACTCTAACAATTAATAAAAATGAATAAAGCATATTTGTTTAATTAACCCCTCTCCACATTGAAAATAAATAAATAAATATTTATTTAAATCTCTAAACCCCCACCGCCACCCCCACCCCCACTAGCATTCTCCTACAAATGCAAGTTGCACCAATAAATAGATTTTCTTTCAAAATAAAATCTTGTTTCCTCTCACTCACCAAACCCACTTGCCTCCTAAACCCCTTCTAGATTCTTCTAATCCATTCTACATTATCCTATTCCCCCTCCCTAATTATTGTCACATTCCTAAGCAAAGAGAACTCACTTCTCAAAAGCCTCCAAAGTCTTTGAAAAATATTAAAGGGCTTATGTCCTCAACAAGTTAACCCCCAAAGTCTTCTAAACCATTTATGGTTCTTACATAACCATTTATGGCTCTTACATAGCCATTAATGGTTAAACTCAACTCACCCACATGGTTAGAGGATTTTTCTCTAGCTCAACCCTCATTTAACTCATGGGTCTCTTCAAGCATTCATTTCTTTGACCATGGTTATCCCCATTAACTCTTGCACAAGAGTTTATCCATTGGATAAAGACATTATTCATTGGATAAAAGTTTTATTCACTAACTCAAGCCTAACCAAACCCTCCTAGGGTAACCTTCATGTCATCTCAAACATTTAATGCTTCTTCCCTCTCCTCTAAAGCCATCTCATGTTGACATTTGTCATCATGGGATTGGGTTGAAAGCCATCACATGGATTGATTAACTTTCAATCCCGGCCCTTGCTAATATTATTCAATATTGACCATCCATTGCCCTATTTCCCCTATAAATAGAGCTCTTATTCTTCATTTTGAGAATCAGAAGTCTTTTGTGCATCAAACTTATAGTCATTTTAGAGAACATTTAGAAGCTTTTGCATTGTTATTATACTAATATTTACATAGACTAATTAGGTGCTTTCTCATAGTAAATCATTCACACTTGCATAAGCATTTGTTTTCATTTTAACAACCATCTTGAATCTTCATATGACATCC
Source organism: Cryptomeria japonica (assembly GCF_030272615.1). NCBI lineage: Eukaryota > Viridiplantae > Streptophyta > Pinopsida > Cupressales > Cupressaceae > Cryptomeria > Cryptomeria japonica. The sequence continues at coordinate 820,975,906 of NC_081409.1, forward strand.
ATGAATAGTGCAAAAAAATGAGAGCTATACTCATGTGGGACTTGGAGAGGAGAGGAACAAGGGAGGAATATCTATGAGCATTTTGAGGATCATCTTCGGGGGTCTTCTTTTCCTTTTTCATTTTTGTAGGCTTCTTATTGTGTGCTTTATATCTCTCTTGATATGCATGTTAAGGTTTTTAGGTTCATTCATCTTTGGTTTTGGTTGTGACTAATCTACTAATGTTTGAACTGTGTCTTTTGTGCCTTGTGCCCCCCTTTTAGCGCGCATCAACATACATATCTATTTCCATGTGTGCATACTTTTGGAATAAGAATATAGTAGATATTCATGGACCTGACAATCTTCAAACAATTGACAATGTTGATCAATATATGCAATGTATTTTCTTTAAAATATCACAATAAAACAACATGCACTATAAATGAAAGCTTTGAGATCTAGTTGATTGAAAGGAAGAAATTTGGAAATTCTAAAAATTCAATATGTTAAAGTGCTATGGATGAAAAGAAGCAATGTGAAATGAAAGAAACCATTATCCAACACATGATTATGATAAATGTAAGTGAAAAGAAAAGTAATCATATTTGAAATAGAAAATAAATCGGATCTATTAAGTTCCATTTTTAATTTTTAAAATGAGATCTAAAAAATTAAAGCAATGAGTTATACAACCCACAAATCTAATTAACCAAGACAAATTAGGGTTTTTATGAATAAACCTCTAAATTTGTGTAATTTGATTAAAATGAGATCTATGAATTTGAATTTGAAGTTAAAAATGTTTCTAAATCAAATCTAAAACAATTAATCCAAATTAGACAAACCACAAGCTCAATTTTAGAATGTAAAAATTAAGGTTTTTGTGAAATTAATCTCTAAATTTTTTAAATTCAATGAAAAATTATTTACTTGTAAATGCAAATTTGAATTTGAAATTGCATAAACACTCAGATTTGAGAACATAATTTAGAATTAAATGTGTAAGGAGTTGGGTTCACCAAAATGTAATGGGTGAAAAATTAGGGTTTCCACCATTAGATGTATGAAAACTGCTAATTTTTACTTGGGGACCACTATATTAGGGAAAGATAGAAATTAGATTGATTTAGACCTAATAGATCTAGATGCTGATTAGATTCTAGGGGGTCTTGGATGAGCCTCTTCTTTCCCTTTAGTTGAATTGATTTGTTGAATATGTTGAAATTAGGGTAAATGTGCTGAAATTGAAGTAATTTTGTGTGAATAGTGAGCTACAGTCGTGGGATCAAGCTACGAACATGGATCTGAGGATTGTACGAGTATTCAGACCTATTCCTAGAAGGAGCTCCTAATTTGTCGGGACTATAGCAACAATCACTCTGGTCCTTCATTTTTTTCACACTCCGGTCCTTCGTATTTTTCACACTCTGATGGGGGATTGATTCGTTGCGATAAATAAAGCTTATTCTGAAGATCATAGATTCATATCTGTTCTTGTGCACACTAGAGAAGAGAAATAAGTTGGGAATAGGGGATTGCCTGAGTCAAATCCCAGTTTAGGAATTAATCTTGAATAAAATATTGTAAATATTGAAATAAACAATGGAAAGATATACCTTAGATCTACAATGACTGATAATGATGCCTTGCTTCTTAAATATAATCACGTATGTTGTATGAAATGGCATGAACATGACAAAACCCTAATCACACACACATTATTGCATATGAATGTTTTAATTTGCTCTACAATAGTTGAACAAGGAAATGAAACCTTGAAGATCTCTAAAAGTGCTTGATAATGAACACTTCAATGCTTGAATGCTTGATCACTTAGATATGGAGACTTAGATTGAAATGAATTGATCAAATGCCTTTATATAGGGGATCCAAGGTCAATTTACTAATTATGTCGACCTCCAATGGTCACATAGAGCCACCAATTTCATTTCTCATTGGGGTGATAGGTCACACCTTCCTCCTAAAAATTGGGTCCCAGTGAGGTAGCCCCAGAGGATCATTTGGCAGGTTTCTAAACCCAACAAATGGTTTATAAGGATAAATTAAGGGTACATCAATAATTCTACCCATATAGGTACTTCTGTCCAATGATAAACTAATCCAACCCTTCTAAGATATTCTTATTTGTACATCCCTCAATATTAAGATATAAAGATCTGATGCTCTGCAAAATGGGACGTTGTTAGACAAAAACTTGTGGTCGTATAACACATAAGAAGCACAAGAAACAAAGAGAAATGTTAGTGTTAATCAACCAAAGACTAATCTAAGTAGGCATACCAAGAGAGACACTAAAAACATAATGAAGCATTTAACTATGAAAGCAAACACAATAAGGCATCTCCAAATGCCTTCCACCATGCTTGTAGCTCCTCCTCCCTTGTTCCTCTCCTCTCCAAGTTCCAAAATAGTGTAGCTCTCAGTAGCTTTTGCACTATGGATGTCTTATGGAGGTTCAAGATGAAAGATGATTAACTAAATACTATGCAAATGTGAACCAGAGCTAAAATAAGAGATTATCTAATTAACTATTGTTGATTTTAAACCAAAAGAGTGGATATGATTGATTTATACTAAAATTATCTCTAAAAATGACTATAATGTAAATGCATACAAGTTTTCAAGATTTGGATTATGAAGAAATGGGCTCTATTTATAGGAAAAATGGAGCAATAAATGGTTGAGATTGAGGAATCTCAACAAGGATCAGGATTGAATGGTTTGTGATCCATGTGAGGACTTTCAACCCAATCCCAAGATGACAAGTGTCAACATGAGAGGGGTTGAGAGGAGAGGGAAGAAGCATTAAATGCTTGACATGACCTAAGGGTTAACTTGGGGGGTAAGGTTAAGGTTGGGTTGAGTGAATAAATTCATTATCCAAAGAATAATGCTTTTATCCAATGGATAAACTCTTGTGCAAGAGTTAATGAGGATAACCATAGTCAAAGCAATAAATGTTTGAGGAGACACATGGGTTACATGAGGGCTGAGTTAGGGGTCAAAGTCCCTAACCATGGGTGCAAGTGGATTTAACCATAAATGGTCATGTAAGAGCCATTAGTGGTTTGGAAGACTTTAGAGGTTAGAGTGTTGAACACATTGAGCCTTAAATATTTTTCAAAGACTTTGAAGTCTTTGAGAAGTGACTCCAAGTTGCTTAGGAATGTGACAATAATTAGGGGATGGATTAGGATAATTAGGAAGGAGTTAAAAGAATCTAGAAGGGGATTAAAATTGCAAGTGGGTTTGGTGGGTGAGAGAAAATAGATTTTTTATTAAAATAAAATTCATTTATTTCAACAAATAGGTGCAAGTTACATTTTTAGGAGAATGCAAGTGGGGGGGATTTAATGATTTAAATAAATGTTTTATTTAATTTATTTAAAAGAGGAAAGGGGATTAAATTGAATAAATAGGATTTATTCATTTAATTGATTGTGAATTTGGTTTAATGGATTAATTGAAATAAATTGTATAATTTATTTAATTAATAGGAGAATGTTTGAAGATGAATTAATTAAATATTAATTTAATTAACCGATGGCAAGTGGATTTTTAATCAAATAAATAGCAAATATTTATTCAATTAAAATGGATAGATTTATGTGACTACATTTGCCCCTCTTTGAGACGGTGCGTTTTATCGCGTCATTTCAAAGAAAGAAAATAGGTGTGAAGAAATATGCTCCATAAATGTTAATTTAATGGGTGGTATGCCCCCTTGAGAGATGGGCCAAAAATTTCAAAAAATCGGGCAATCTCTTGAAAAAGAATGAAAATTGACGGGGTGGTAGAAGAGAAGAATTTAGCAATACTGGTGAAAAAATAGACGAAATCGGAGATAAAATGGAGAAATGGGAGGCTCTGGAAGTTCACGGGGACCACGACAGTGAGCGGGGTAAAACTAGGGTTACGACGAAGGGTATATATGGGGGGAAGGGTTGAAAATAGGTTCATTTGCATACGTCTCCATAGTGAATTTTGAGCTCTAATAGTGACCTTTATGAAAGAGCCAGCAACAGTCAGGATGCCAGTACCGATAGCAGATCATCGACCAAAGTGAGTACATCAATTCCAGCGGCCAGATGACTACGGACCAGTAATATGTGAATTTGAAATTTTTTGTTTCATGCATTTTTGATAGGTTTTTTAGCTTGTCCAAGTTGAGTCAGAACAATAGTGCTAAACACAATGTTTTGGCGTTGTTGTCAAGTTTTTTAGCGCTATTGTGTCACTATAGCGCTTTTGCATAGTGGTTTTAGCGCTTTTGTGTTTATGTGGCGCTATTGTATAGTTGTTATAGTGGCGCTATTGTTCGTTTAGCGCTATTGTGTAGTTGGTTTGGCGCGGTTGTCATCAAATTAGCGCTATTGTTTTCAGAGTAGCGCTATTGTGAGGAAAATAGATGCCCCAGTGTTTGAAAAAGAATCTCTTGATGCCAATGATGGATGGATGGAGATGTGAGTTGTTTTGAACCATACAAGCCCTGTTGAGACTTAGGTCATTAGGATAAATGCTTGTTAGATTCTAGGTGTACCATGATTGCTTACCTGTTGAGACCCAAAGATACTTGATCAAAGTATCTGTTGATAGTCTAGGTTTAAAATTAAGAAAGTTTGAAATAAAACAACTAATGATGATGGTTGATGGACGTGTGTAGGTGGATCTTCGCATCTTACAGATGTGCGAGAGGCATCCAGCCACACAGGTGTTGCGCAATCGATTGACTGAGGCCGAGGTTGATTGCATTGCAGCGACTGGCCTAGACGATGTTATGAATATGCCTGTGATTCAGACAAATCGCGGTTTGATCATAGCATTGGCAAAGTAGTGGCATAGTGAGACATGCACATTTCACTTAGCGCAGGGGGAGATGATGATTACACTGGAGGATGTATGGTGCATCCTACACATTCCCATTTGAGGAGAGCTAGTGACGTATGACCGAGCTTGGGGGACAGCAACAGTGAAGAGATTTTTTGATGAGGATGTATTCATTGATGATGGTTCAGTAGCATGGGAGGATATAGCTACCTTGTATGAGCCATTACTGGCTGTGTTATCAGGGATTGTTGGGGGACTGCTATGCCCAGATCGATGATCTGTAGTACCCCTACCCTAGTCTACTTCTAACCTTGGTTTAATCTGGATTAGTTATCGTAATATTATGATTAATGTCAGATGTTGAGTTTATGCATAGCTATTGATGTGGTTTTCTCACTAGTTTTATGCTAGTTGTTTAGTGTTCTTATTTCATGGTATTCATCGAGCTAACGCATTCATTAAGTTATTATATATGTATGCATGTATGATCGTTGGTTGCAGGAGATTTCAGGTACGAAGTCGCATGAGTGCGAGGTTCGTCGTCACCTGGTTTTGCAGGTTTGAGCATACCTTTTTAAGCCTTAGAGTTGGTTTAGGTGGTCGTCAGACCCTAGTCGACCTTAGTCGTGCTCAAGTGAGCATCGCCAGTCGTCGTCGGTAATCCCTGTTTGTTTGGGTTTGCGAGTCGTCTGTTTGGTTGACCTTCTCGGTTTGCGTGCATGGTGTGATTGGTTAATTTGGTTAATTAGTCTTTAGTAATTATCTTGATTAAATATGCGGTTGTGCATCGATGATTAATGGATTTAATTAATCGGGTATTCGTTATGCGATTTTCGTTGTTAATGAATTGCTTATTTTAAGTTGGGAGTGAATTCGATCAAATGACTGTTTTTGAATATTAAATGCATTATTATATATGTTGTCGAAAAGAAAGTTGGTTTTTATTATCGCAATGGATTGACTGTATTCTGTCGGATTATTAAATTAGAACGGCTAAATTTGTTTAAATAAGGAAATCGAATTTTTAATTGAAATAGCAAGTTATTTTGTTGATAGTTAAAAAGGATTAAATTTAGAGGATTATTGGTAAATAAAAGTTTTTATTCCAAAAAATGGAATTTTTGGGTCAACTCCTCCATATTACCCAAATTTGGAGAAATTGGAAGGATGGACAAATTTGGAGAAGATTTGGCTGGGAAGGGATTTTGGAGGATTTTTGAATGGAGAAGGAAGGATTTGGGCAGCTGGAGATTAGGATTCTTCAGCGGATCTTGCCAGGATTGCGTGTTAAGGTAGGATCCAACGCTCTCAATTTTGGTTTTGGTTTGGAATGATAATGGAGATTTTATCTTGGTTTTAGACTCTCCTTCGAATGCCATGTTTATGTTTTGTTTTGGTAATTTAACCAGCTTGGCTGGAAGGGTTTGAGGTGTGATAATTCCTCTTTTTCCTTGTGCTGGGCGTTTTCGCCGTGCTTAAACCCGTGCGTTTTGCTTTATGGATCGAACTGTGTTTTTTTAAAGAAAATGAAATCATGAATTGATAATATCGAACTGTGTGTTCAATGGGATTTTTTTTATCGCATATTGTTTTGAAGCAAGCGGTGCGTTTTGGTTTGTAACCGAGCTGGGCATTCTTTTTGTGTTGTTTTCGAACAGTGTGTGTGTTAATAGCAAATTTATTTTTAATGGACCAAACCTGGGCGTTTAATTGTTGAGCGTTTTGGGCATTGTTTTTTTTATTGAAAACGTTGGATTCGGGGTTCGGGAGAGCGGGGAGCGGAGCTCCACCCGCTCCCCTCCCCTTCCCCACTCTTCCTCCCTACCGCCCCGCTCGACCTCTGTGTTTCCCCCCCATTGGCGGTGCTTCGACCTTGGCCGCGGCACACTGTGGTGGCCGCAGGGCCGCGGTGGCCGCAGGGCGCCGCGGGCCTGCGGGCACCGCAGGGCGCCGCCGCCTGGTCGTGATGAGTGGCGCCGCCCACGAATTCACCCTATGTTGCGGCTAGGGTTAGGGCACGGCCCTTCCCAGCTCGCTTCGCCCTAACATTTAAAATGCATTTTTGTTTAATGCAAAATTTATAAAATGTTTTTTTTTAATGTGTATTTTTTTTTCATTCAAAAAAAAAAGGGGCATATAACATTTGTAATATTATTTTAATGATAAAATTTAAATTAGTTTCTTATTTAGGATTAGGGAGGCAATATCATCATATTTGTTGTTTGGGTATTGATTAATTTCATAACGGAGTTATTGGTTTAATCATTATCCAACCTCATTTCATGACTTATGCTCCCTACCTGATTAAGTTCTAAACTATGAATCTTCGCAATTGAATATTATTGATTACTTTCCGATTGATCTTGGATTAATTAGTTATTATCTTACCTTCTAGCTGATTTGAACATTTGGCTAATGGAGGCAGTTTTGTTTAAAAAAAAAGATAGAGAGTAATATGTTTTGGAAAATCGTTGAAATACGATGTAATTACTATTTGATGATGTTAAATGTTATCGTAGAACATATCAATTGAGTAATTGTAAAGTAGTGAAATATTATCGTTGGGCTTTAGAAATTTAACGATATGCATTGGAAATCATGAAACTGTAGAGATTGATTTTGAGCCAGTATGGCTATGACGTTTTGATTGGGAGATTAAATATCTTATTTTAGTCGATTAATGGTTGTCTGAATTTTATTATTTGAATTGGTTAAAACTCATTACGGCTTAAATTGCCTGTTCAATGCTTGAACCCTAGGAGTTAGAAAACCAAGAACAACTTATCCCCAGTTGAGGTAGATAACTGTAATATGTTTTTAGATCATGTAGAAAACTTGATCGTTTTTAATGTTTAAATCAATTTGAGGAAATATTGTCTTTTCTGATTACTGCATTGCGAGTTTAATTTCTGTATTCGCCTTTAATTATGAAATGGCATGTTTTGCTTGTTTAAAGGACCCTGTCGTATGGATGATTTGGTGTTCCTGTATCAGTCCTCGAATTCCGAGTTGATTGTTGTATTGTGATGTTGTCATAATTGGTCATATCCTCTTTGAGTGAGTCAAATAATGATTCGTGGTTAACCTTAGTTGTCAGGTCTCTAGTTAGAGTACCGTCAGTAAGTGATTACCGTTGGGTTGTGTTTGACCAGATGATTGTTCTTCTTCTTGAACTCCGTTCGTCTTACCATGTGTATTCCGTGGTTTGAGTTCGTTTGAGTCAGTCTAGTGTCGTATGGGAAAGTGGCTTTCGATTGGGGGCCGCGCCCAAAGTGGCTGCTGGGTAACCCGTCGAAAGTGAGTCTAATAAGTGATAACCTAAGTAGATTAGAAAATAAACTCTAAACAAGATAATGTGCCTCACACATGGGACGAATGCTATCATAGATTCGGCATGCTGTGAGAAGGCCTGAAATGGCAAACCATCTTCCTTGTCTTCACGAGAGGATGTGTGGGTCCACATGAGGCTTGGATGGGCCGGAAGTTCGGATTAGGTTGCCAGGGTTACCAGTGTATGGGCCGGGACCTATGAAGACTTGCCATGGTATCCATACCAGGTTGTGTGATGACACTTGTCCCTACGTTCGCTAGTGTGTTGTTGTTTGTCCTGTTTTGAGTACCTTTGTGAGTCGTCCTTTGTCGCTGCCCTTGTGAGTGTCGGTTTCATGTTAGACCTTGGGTGGTGATGGTTCAGTTTTATGGATGCTCTCATGGACTCTTATGTTATTAGCTTTGATTATGTTCAGCTGGATCCTGTTCCTTGTAAGGATCGTTAATGTATTTATTGACCGTTGGGGTCGTTGTATATTGCTTATGTATCGCCTTGATGGCTGAATTGTGTGATGTAACCTCTTGTACTCTTAACCTTATTAATTATCAGAGGGGTCTTGCAGTTGCGCAGACCCGGAGATGTAGCCCTTTAGGGGTGAACTCCGAGATCATTATGGTGTTATGTGATGCGTTCTCTTATGTTCCCTTTATTCAGCTTTATCATGTATGTTTAGCTTATGTAATGGTTAAGTGGATAAATGGAATTAACTGTTAATGCTTATACTCAATTCTATCTTGAATGCCATGTGGATCGAATGCATAATTGGTTGAGATGCGATTTATCGTAATGCATGTGTGAAATCGTCATTATAATGCAATAAGTTGGTATATGAATGAACGTAACTTAGAGTAATGAATTATACTCGGTTGTTGTTAAGAAATTAAATATGCTTGGAAAGATCTCGTGTTATGATGAAATCCTAATGTATTAGATTGTTAGATGTATAGTTTGTAATTTTAAAATGAAAAGCTTGAATGAGAATCATGAATGGATCTTAATGATGAATCCTTGCTTGTGATTTATATTTCCGTCCTTTGAAAGAAATTATCCTGTTTATGAATTATCTCATTATTAAGATATTCAGCTTATGGATTAATTGCGTGAGTAAGGTGTATTATGAAAATTTAAGTAATCTCGTTGGGAAACTCTTTAGGAGATTGTTGTTAAAGTCTTCCGCTATGTAATCTGAATCTTTGATAGCTTGTTGCTTCTTATGTGTTGTATCTTTAAAAAAAAAAAATTTGCACTCTATTCTTGTAATTTTGGCTTATCCCTTCGGGGTTTCCTGGCGGGGCATTACATTTGGTCTTAGAGCCCATGTTGCAAACATTGGGATCTCTGGTGTCGCGTGTGCCCTCTATTGGTGTGAGGTGTATCGACCTTATGCGTTTGCTTGTCCTCCTTTTGCATGTGAGTGATTGAGCAGACCTTAGCTGGTGTGTAACGTGTGTGTGTTCACACCTAGTTTTCGCCTTCTTGATGTTGGTATTTGAGTGCTTATATGTGCATTGTGCTTATTGATGCCTTGGTCTACGATTACTCTAATTTTGTTAGAGAGTCGTATGTACCTTCCTTTTTGAGTGTTGTACTCTTTAGACTAATCCGTTTGGATTGGTCCGTGCTTGTCTTGAATCTGAAAGTGCATTTTGTGTTGTTAAAGATTATGATCTAGCTTAATGTTGTCCACTTGCGGGACTAGTATGGCAATTATTGAATGCTTATTTCGTAGAAAATTAAATGATCACCATTCCTCTCTCTCTTTCTGGAAATTAAAATGATTAGGATATGAGTAATTATCTTTGATTCGAGTTTTCTTGATCGCGAAAGAGAAAAGGTTGTGATTTCTTGTACCCTTGTGTGAGCCTTATGTCGTCTATGCTTTTAGATCATTAAATGGGCTATGGGTTTAAAAAAAAAATTTATTTTGGGTATTGGGTGAATGGGAGAAAACTGTATGTGTACGTTTAAAGAATTCTCCATGTGTTTGTTGTAGGAGTAGCATGATTAAATTCTACCTTAGTAAGGTGCATTGCTATGCGAATAGTGAAATTATGTGAAACTGCTTAGTTTGTAGAAGAAGTATTAAAAGGAGCATGTTATTGTAGTTTCGAGAGAGTAATAATGTGTTTTCCGAAAGATTGTCTTGTGTGTTTCATTAAACTAGTTTGATTGAAGATTTATTTTAGCAAATGCTCCATTGAACTCGCTTTTGGGTATATGTAATTACCTTAATGTGTTTAGAAAGTGCGAATGGAAAAGCTTGTTTGATGTGCGTGCCTTAATATGTTTATCTGGGTAATAGCTTCTTGCTTATCTTTGATCGTAATGTGATTTCTAATTGGTTGCAATTATGACATGTGTCTATATTGTATTATTATTAAGTGAGTGTTCTTAAGAGGTCTTGCATTATCTAAAAGATTGCTTCGCTTGATCTCTGCTTTGATTGTAAACTAGAACCTCCTGTTGCAACCAAAATTAATGGAAAGGTTTGTTAGGTTGATTGTCATCCTTCTAAACGGTAGTGAAATGGAAACCGTGTAATTTAAATGATAGGCTTATAGTGAGAAATTGTACAATGTAGCGTGATCTTGATTGATCTTGCGTTTTGTAGGAAATGGTTTGGTTATCAGACTCTCTTTCCCTTCTCTTTGCCTAATCATAAGATTTTTAGAAATGATATTAAAGAGTGCATTGATTTAAATAGAATGTTTATAAAACATGTGAAATTGTTTGTTTACTTTTGGCTTCATAGTGATAGATGAAAGTCTTAAGCTTTAGAAATGAATTTGCTAGGCTAGTAATTTAATTATGAATGCTTGGTGAGATTCGAGAAAGATGTAGGAATGATGTTATTTCCTTATGAAACTGTGAATTGTTAATAATTTCAGTACATGAATCTAGAGTAAACTTGATTCAGTTATTTTTATAGAAGCATAATTGGAATCTTCCTCGTATAGATGTTAGCGTACTGAAAAGTATTCCCCGTGATGTGACTAAACCAGTGTTGGTGTAATTGTGTGTATTGTAAGAAACCAGTGCGTATTCTATGTGCCCATGGATTGGCGAAGTAATCAACCATGGAGGATATGTTGCTTATGAGTATGGGAAACCATACTGTTTATGTAATGTTGCTTATTTGTTTCCCTACTGAGTACCAAACCTCGGGTTGTGGGTAACTCGGTATGTTAAGGGGTAGTATTCGAAGCGACCGTTCCTTGAATAGTATGGATTGGCGTACGAGTAATGTCGACGCGAAGCGACTTTAGCTTCTCTACTTCGAGGAATGATATAGTTGTACTACTAAACTGTATCAAGGTGTACTCAATACTTTCCCTTTGATGAATCTATTTATAGGTTTATGTGTGTCAGCCTATTCTCTTCCTTATCTGAGCATATAGATGGTAGTTTTTGTGCATATTGTTGGATTCTATTGGAGTATCTGTTGCCTTGTCTTCTTGAGAGGCGTGTCATTGTTCTTACATAAGTTGCCAACTGGCCTGTGTTGGTAGACTTGTGGGAAGACCATAGTCATGTATACCTCTGACTTACGGCGAGTATCCTTCTAGATACGTCGCTATGCGGGATGTGGCTTGCGCGTGCTTTTTCCGCGAGGTGCACTACCATGCGGGATACGTCCATTGTGTGTTTTCTCCACTTGGGGTATTGCCATGCCACGTGACGACGTGATGCGGGGTGATGTCGAGGTGCATACCGCCATGCCATGTGGATAGTGTGACTATGTCGCACCACATGATGAGCTACTGCAATAGCTAGTCAGTTGTTCCTTCCTTCCTCGTTGGTGGCTAGATGCTAGTCACACAGTGCTGTTATGTGCAGTTGTGATATTCTTTATATTTCTTTGGGGATCAGCAATTTATTTTACTTTGACTTTGAAGGTTTAGCCACGATCTTGTGATCTTCTGCACTTTGATTTGGTGTTGAAATTCCGGATTATTTTCTTGCCTTACTGTTGGAATTGAGGATTTATTATCTTTCTTCATCTGTACTTTGGTGGCTGAACTGGTTGATCCTTATTGTTTTCGGATGCTGATCTTGTGTCGAGATGTGAAATTCCTCTCCAAGGACGTATGATACGGAATTGGTAGAGTGTGTGCGAGGAAGTTGTTGTAAGGAACCTTGAGGATGGAGGTATGTGAGGCTGTGATGCAGCTAGTATCCACTACCTACCTTTGTGTGGTGACTATCTCTTGGAGGCTAACCACCTTGCACAACAAGGGATATTCACAAAGGTCTTGTATGGAAGGTAGCACCGCTATGGTGTACCTAGCACCATCAAGCCTTTGAGTGAGATATTGGATTCTTATGATCATATTGTTGTTCTGAGATCAGGCATAGAGATGCTGATCGTGCATGTTATCATTGACCGAGCATTAGACATGCTCACATGTGGCCTTTTCTGTTATGCATTCCAGTCATGTGGATGGTTATTATTTGTATCATGGAGTACATTGTGTTAGCTTGTCGCTATGTTATGGGACATAGTCACTGGAAAGGTTTTCTTATGCCTGGCAAGTGTAACCATTGAGTTATTTATGTTGCTCTTATTTCATGAAAGTTTATATGGTTGTAGAAATTGATGTTTTGAGCTAGTTCTATGTTATTAAATTTTATGATAAAGATGGATTGGTAAAGGAAAATTGATCATTATGGCATGTTTTTCTATCATTTGTGATCGAGGATTATGGTAATTGTTGTTTACCTCATTGTAATGTTCTAATTTGGTGTAATGAATGGAAGAAAATTCCTGTTTTCTCTGCTATGATTGTGGATAATTCCTAGGATATTCTAAGGAATGTATGGTTTTAGATGTATTTTGCTAATGGATAAAGGCATTTGTAAAGGAATTGCAATAATATTTCATTTGTTTATGAAAAGATTTCTATGTGCAAATTGATCTTTGTTGAATGAGTTTCAGGGCTGATGCGTACGACGTGTTCTTCATCTAGCCTTACGACTTCCAGGAGTAAGTCGGAACCTAGGGGGGGAGAATGTAGTACCCCTACCCTAGTCTACTTCTAACCTTGGTTTAATCTGGATTAGTTATCGTAATATTATGATTAATGTCAGATGTTGAGTTTATGCATAGCTATTGATGTGGTTTTCTCACTAGTTTTATGCTAGTTGTTTAGTGTTCTTATTTCATGGTATTCATCGAGCTAACGCATTCATTAAGTTATTATATATGTATGCATGTATGATCGTTGGTTGCAGGAGATTTCAGGTACGAAGTCGCATGAGTGCGAGGTTCGTCGTCACCTGGTTTTGCAGGTTTGAGCATACCTTTTTAAGCCTTAGAGTTGGTTTAGGTGGTCGTCAGACCCTAGTCGACCTTAGTCGTGCTCAAGTGAGCATCGCCAGTCGTCGTCGGTAATCCCTGTTTGTTTGGGTTTGCGAGTCGTCTGTTTGGTTGACCTTCTCAGTTTGCGTGCATGGTGTGATTGGTTAATTTGGTTAATTAGTCTTTAGTAATTATCTTGATTAAATATGCGGTTGTGCATCGATGATTAATGGATTTAATTAATCGGGTATTCGTTATGCGATTTTCGTTGTTAATGAATTGCTTATTTTAAGTTGGGAGTGAATTCGATCAAATGACTGTTTTTGAATATTAAATGCATTATTATATATGTTGTCGAAAAGAAAGTTGGTTTTTATTATCGCAATGGATTGACTGTATTCTGTCGGATTATTAAATTAGAACGGCTAAATTTGTTTAAATAAGGAAATCGAATTTTTAATTGAAATAGCAAGTTATTGTGTTGATAGTTAAAAAGGATTAAATTTAGAGGATTATTGGTAAATAAAAGTTTTTATTCCAAAAAATGGAATTTTTGGGTCAACTCCTCCATATTACCCAAATTTGGAGAAATTGGAAGGATGGACAAATTTGGAGAAGATTTGGCTGGGAAGGGATTTTGGAGGATTTTTGAATGGAGAAGGAAGGATTTGGGCAGCTGGAGATTAGGATTCTTCAGCGGATCTTGCCAGGATTGCGTGTTAAGGTAGGATCCAACGCTCTCAATTTTGGTTTTGGTTTGGAATGATAATGGAGATTTTATCTTGGTTTTAGACTCTCCTTCGAATGCCATGTTTATGTTTTGTTTTGGTAATTTAACCAGCTTGGCTGGAAGGGTTTGAGGTGTGATAATTCCTCTTTTTCCTTGTGCTGGGCGTTTTCGCCGTGCTTAAACCCGTGCGTTTTGCTTTATGGATCGAACTGTGTTTTTTTAAAGAAAATGAAATCATGAATTGATAATATCGAACTGTGTGTTCAATGGGATTTTTTTTATCGCATATTGTTTTGAAGCAAGCGGTGCGTTTTGGTTTGTAACCGAGCTGGGCATTCTTTTTGTGTTGTTTTCGAACTGTGTGTGTGTTAATAGCAAATTTATTTTTAATGGACCAAACCTGGGCGTTTAATTGTTGAGCGTTTTGGGCATTGTTTTTTTTATTGAAAACGTTGGATTCGGGGTTCGGGAGAGCGGGGAGCGGAGCTCCACCCGCTCCCCTCCCCTTCCCCACTCTTCCTCCCTACCGCCCCGCTCGACCTCTGTGTTTCCCCCCCATTGGCGGTGCTTCGACCTTGGCCGCGGCACACTGTGGTGGCCGCAGGGCCGCAGTGGCCGCAGGGCGCCGCCGCCTGGTCGTGATGAGTGGCGCCGCCCGCGAATTCACCCTATGTTGCGGCTAGGGTTAGGGCACGGCCCTTCCCAGCTCGCTTCGTCCTAACATTTAAAATGCGTTTTTGTTTAATGCAAAATTTATAAAATGTTTTTTTTTAATGTGTATTTTTTTTTTCATTCAAAAAAAAAAGGGGCATATAACATTTGTAATATTATTTTAATGATAAAATTTAAATTAGTTTCTTATTTAGGATTAGGGAGGCAATATCATCATATTTGTTGTTTGGGTATTGATTAATTTCATAACGGAGTTATTGGTTTAATCATTATCCAACCTCATTTCATGACTTATGCTCCCTACCTGATTAAGTTCTAAACTATGAATCTTCGCAATTGAATATTATTGATTACTTTCCGATTGATCTTGGATTAATTAGTTATTATCTTACCTTCTAGCTGATTTGAACATTTGGCTAATGGAGGCAGTTTTGTTTAAAAAAAAAAAGATAGAGAGTAATATGTTTTGGAAAATCGTTGAAATACGATGTAATTACTATTTGATGATGTTAAATGTTATCGTAGAACATATCAATTGAGTAATTGTAAAGTAGTGAAATATTATCGTTGGGCTTTAGAAATTTAACGATATGCATTGGAAATCATGAAACTGTAGAGATTGATTTTGAGCCAGTATGGCTATGACGTTTTGATTGGGAGATTAAATATCTTATTTTAGTCGATTAATGGTTGTCTGAATTTTATTATTTGAATTGGTTAAAACTCATTACGGCTTAAATTGCCTGTTCAATGCTTGAACCCTAGGAGTTAGAAAACCAAGAACAACTTATCCCCAGTTGAGGTAGATAACTGTAATATGTTTTTAGATCATGTAGAAAACTTGATCGTTTTTAATGTTTAAATCAATTTGAGGAAATATTGTCTTTTCTGATTACTGCATTGCGAGTTTAATTTCTGTATTCGCCTTTAATTATGAAATGGCATGTTTTGCTTGTTTAAAGGACCCTGTCGTATGGATGATTTGGTGTTCCTGTATCAGTCCTCGAATTCCGAGTTGATTGTTGTATTGTGATGTTGTCATAATTGGTCATATCCTCTTTGAGTGAGTCAAATAATGATTCGTGGTTAACCTTAGTTGTCAGGTCTCTAGTTAGAGTACCGTCAGTAAGTGATTACCGTTGGGTCGTGTTTGACCAGATGATTGTTCTTCTTCTTGAACTCCGTTCGTCTTACCATGTGTATTCCGTGGTTTGAGTTCGTTTGAGTCAGTCTAGTGTCGTATGGGAAAGTGGCTTTCGATTGGGGGCCGCGCCCAAAGTGGCTGCTGGGTAACCCGTCGAAAGTGAGTCTAATAAGTGATAACCTAAGTAGATTAGAAAATAAACTCTAAACAAGATAATGTGCCTCACACATGGGACGAATGCTATCATAGATTCGGCATGCTGTGAGAAGGCCTGAAATGGCAAACCATCTTCCTTGTCTTCACGAGAGGATGTGTGGGTCCACATGAGGCTTGGATGGGCCGGAAGTTCGGATTAGGTTGCCAGGGTTACCAGTGTATGGGCCGGGACCTATGAAGACTTGCCATGGTATCCATACCAGGTTGTGTGATGACACTTGTCCCTACGTTCGCTAGTGTGTTGTTGTTTGTCCTGTTTTGAGTACCTTTGTGAGTCATCCTTTGTCGCTGCCCTTGTGAGTGTCGGTTTCATGTTAGACCTTGGGTGGTGATGGTTCAGTTTTATGGATGCTCTCATGGACTCTTATGTTATTAGCTTTGATTATGTTCAGCTGGATCCTGTTCCTTGTAAGGATCGTTAATGTATTTATTGACCGTTGGGGTCGTTGTATATTGCTTATGTATCGCCTTGATGGCTGAATTGTGTGATGTAACCTCTTGTACTCTTAACCTTATTAATTATCAGAGGGGTCTTGCAGTTGTGCAGACCCGGAGATGTAGCCCTTTAGGGGTGAACTCCGAGATCATTATGGTGTTATGTGATGCGTTCTCTTATGTTCCCTTTATTCAGCTTTATCATGTATGTTTAGCTTATGTAATGGTTAAGTGGATAAATGGAATTAACTGTTAATGCTTATACTCAATTCTATCTTGAATGCCATGTGGATCGAATGCATAATTGGTTGAGATGCGATTTATCGTAATGCATGTGTGAAATCGTCATTATAATGCAATAAGTTGGTATATGAATGAACGTAACTTAGAGTAATGAATTATACTCGGTTGTTGTTAAGAAATTAAATATGCTTGGAAAGATCTCGTGTTATGATGAAATCCTAATGTATTAGATTGTTAGATGTATAGTTTGTAATTTTAAAATGAAAAGCTTGAATGAGAATCATGAATGGATCTTAATGATGAATCCTTGCTTGTGATTTATATTTCCGTCCTTTGAAAGAAATTATCCTGTTTATGAATTATCTCATTATTAAGATATTCAGCTTATGGATTAATTGTGTGAGTAAGGTGTATTATGAAAATTTAAGTAATCTCGTTGGGAAACTCTTTAGGAGATTGTTGTTAAAGTCTTCTGCTATGTAATCTGAATCTTTGATAGCTTGTTGCTTCTTATGTGTTGTATCTTTAAAAAAAAAAAATTTGCACTCTATTCTTGTAATTTTGGCTTATCCCTTCGGGGTTTCCTGGCGGGGCATTACATGATCACATGGACTGGTCATTGGTTGGGGTCAGGTTATAGAGCAGATGATGACAAAGGGGACCTGCTTTGCATGGGGACCGTGCGTGCTATCGCACTTATATCGGGAGCTACATGAGGTAGTATACCGAGAGGTGAGCTCACTAGGAGTAGGGATCACTCTACTTCATATTTGGCCATGGGATCACCTACCTGTGACTCGACCGGTGAGTCTGAGATTTAGGGCAGTAGACTAGCCCTATGTATACATGTAGGGTGGTATGATGATTCAGCCCCACCTGTGGAAGATAGAGTGGTGGTGGCGGGCACTAGACAATTTAGATACAGGCGAAACCATGGAAGATGAGGTCGGGGGTGGTAGATGCAGGGGTTACAGAGGAGTATACACAATATATCGTCGCACATATGATTTTGTGAATATCAGATCCAGCAGAGCCTATTCCATCCTTCGAGGAGGAGGGGAGACTGATAGAGGAGGAGAGGAGGTCGCAGAGTGGTAGCAGGTGGACAAGGGAAAGGGGATGGTGGAGGTGGTGATAGAGGAGGAGGAGGAGGGGTGGTGGTTTTGGAGGAGGTGTTGGATTCAGAGGTGGAGGTGGAGGTGGGGGTGGGGGACGGTTATAGCGGAGAGGGAGAGGTGGGCAGCCATTGCGGCTATCACAAGGACCTTTGATGCAGGGATGCGTGAGATAGGAGTCAGGGATGTAGGGGAGGGAGAGGCACCTATGGATACAAGGGAGGGAGCCACTGGAGAGGCACCTATGGAGACAGGGGAGGGAGCTATAGGTGGTGAAGATCTGCGAGATCACATGATATTAGTTTTGCAGAGTAGGCTAGAGGATATGGAGGCAGAGGTGGCAGCTTGAGATGTGCAACTATCTGCACGAGAGTCAGAGCTGACTGTAGTGTTGCGTGAGAGGGATGATGTAGTGGACAGATTAGCAGAGCTATAGGAGAGAGTCCGAGTTGGAGTAGGAGCACTAGGTCCTGCTGGGGAGGTGATGAGGGAGATTCGGTGGGCACAGGCTGAGATAGAGTATTGGCGGGGGTTATATGAGCAGGTGGTGCCAGCTAGTCAGTGAGCCATGAGCTATTCACAGATGCGTCGGGCGAGATCAGAGCGGTCTCAAAGGATGAAGAGAAGTGGTGGTGTGATGGGTCCTCCACGATGAGATGGTGCGGGTGGTGCAGGGGGGAGTGGGGGAGCAGGTAGGGATGGTGGTGCAACATTTGGTCAGAGTGGGATCTGAGAGAGAATTTATCTATGTGATTACATTGTCATTTTGGACTGTATTTTGGATGGATCTTGGTAGTCAATATTTTGGACTTCATTGTACTCTGATACATGTATGTTTTTGTGAGATGATATGATATATGAGGAGATCACATATTTTGTGATGATATGCATGTTGATGATGTGTATGGATTTATGCAGGATGATGATCTCTGATTTATGCTTATATGGATACTTGTTCTTGCTACATGTATGTGTTTATGAGATGATTCCTACATGCATGTTTTATGATGATTTATTTATATGATGTCTATATGCATGTTTTGATAAATGTAATACTAACATGTGGACGTAGATTGATATGCATGATTTGGTGATGTAATGCTTAATGTAATGCAAGGATGATGATGTATACATAATGAAATGATGCTGACAATGATATAGATAGTACTTATATTTTATGTCAATGAGATGACGAATTGATGGTATACAGTGATGGTTGATTATTTTAAAATGTAATGAATGAATGATTTATGTAAATGCATCTAGATGGTTTTTAGATGAATGCAATATGGATAAACAAATGTAAAGCACAAATGTTTGGTAGTCACATAAATCTGTCCATTTTGATTAAATGAATATTTGCTATTTATTTGATTAAAAACCCACTAGCCACCAGTCAATAAAATTAATATTTAATTAATTCATCTTCAAACATTCTCCTATTAATTAAATAAATTATTCAATTTATTTTAAATTAATTCATTAAACCAAATTCACAATCAATTAAATGAATAAATCCTATTTATTTTATTTAAACCCCTTTCCTCTTTTAAATAAATTAAATAAAACATTTATTTAAATCATTAAATCCCCCCACTTACATTCTCCTAAAAATGCAACTTGCACCTATTTGTTGAAATAAATGAATTTTATTTTAATTAAAATCCTGTTTTCTTTCACCCACCAAACCCACTTGCAATCCTAAACCCCTTCTAGATTCTTCTAACCCCTTCCTAATTAGCCTAATCCATCCCCTAAATATTGTCACATTCCTAAGCAACTTGGAGTCACTTCTCAAAGACTCTAAAGTCTTTGAGAAGCATTTAATGCTTTATGTGTTCAACAAGCCAACATCTAAAAGTCTTCCAAACCACTAATGGCTCTTACATAACCATTTATGGTTAAATCCACTTGCACCCATGCTTAAAGACTTTAACCCCTAAACTCAACCCTCATGTAACCCATGTGTCTCCTCAAGCATTTATTTCTTTGACCATGGTTATCCCTTTAACCTGTGCACAAGAGTTTACCCATTGAATAAAAGCATTATTCTTTGGATAATGAATTTATTCACTCAACCAAACCTTAACCTTACCTCCTAAGTTAACTCTCAGGTCATGTCAGACATTTAATGCTTATTCCCTCTCCTCTCAACTCATCTCATGTTGACACTTGTCATCTTGGGATTGAGTTGAAAGCCCTCACATGGATTGAATATCATTCAATCCTGACCCTTGTTGAGATTACTCAATCTCAACCATCCATTGCTCCATTTTTCCTATAAATAGAGCTCATTTATTCATAATCCAGATCCTAAAAACTTGTATGCATTTAAATTATAGTCATTTTAGGTAGAGAGCATTTAGCATAAATCATTCGTATTCACTCTTTTGGCTTAAAATCAACACTAGCTAATTAGATAATCTCTCATTTTAGCTTTTGTTCACACTTGCATAGCATAGAACAATCATCATTTCAATCTTGAATCTCCATAAGGCATCCATAGTGCAAAAAGCTGCTGAGAGCTACACTAATTTGGAACTTGGAGAGGAGAGGAACAAGGAAGGAGAACCTACCAACATGGTAGAGAGTATATGGAGATGTTTGGTTGCATTTTGTAGATTTATTATGCTTTTTATCTATTTCGTAGTGTCTTTCTTGATATGCTTGTTTAGGAAAGTGTTTTGCTTATGATTTCTAACACTAACAAATTGGCTTTCTTGTTGTTTGTGTGTTTGATTATCATAATTAACCTTCCCATTTTGCAGAGCATCATTTGGTGAAGCCGACGTGAATCGAAGAACAACCTTTTTTTTAGACAACTAACTTTTTGACTATTTTACTTGACACACAAGTCGCGCTTCGACGCTTTTGTTTGCGCTTTAGTGCTATTATCATTTAGTCTTATAGCGCTTTTGTTTCTACAATAGCACTATTGTCCAAAGTTTAGCGCTTTTGTCTATAGTCTAACGCTTTTGTCCCTGTATTAGCACTTTTGTCTTTCCCTATAAATATTTTTTTTTAGCGCTTTTGTCATTAGTTTCGCACTTTTGCATTAAATAGCGCTTCTGTTTTCACACAGAGTAATGCTATTGTAACAGAACGTTGTAAAAAAAGGCCTTGTAACCCAAAAATTTATTTTTCTTAGGCTTGTGGAAGCCCACCATAGAGGCGGATTTTACTAACTGTTTTTCTCTGTTGTGCAGGTTTAAATTAGACTAAAGAGTAGATTTATTTGTTTTACTAACTTTCCTTCCAAAGTTGGTCTTAAAATGAATTCACTTTTTATTTTTGTTTAAAATTGAACATCACACTTCATTTTGGGTTCTAAAATTAAATCACACTTTTTAGCTTGGGCTTAAAAACAAACTTCATTTGTCCAAATTAAAAAGAACAACAAACTCAAAATCCCACAAATTTGCTTTCATTGCAAGTTAGGCAACACTTTATTTTTGGTGCTTAAAACAAAATAAATCTCATTTCTTGCATCAAACTTAAGGAAACTCACAATCAACACTTCAACTTTTGTGCAAGTAAAAAGAACAATCAACTTGTCAAAAATTTTATGTTTCAAAGTGATTTACTTCATGCATATGTGTTTCAATTTTAGTTGACCAAGATTTCAATTTCCTAGTTTACTCAACATATTGCCTTTGAAGTTAAAAAGAACACCATGGTTGTTGGAGCAACATCTCCAAATAGATAGATCATCATTGCAATGACAAGTTAAAGAGGACAAGTGTATTTTGTGTTTGGCACACTTGTGCAAAAGAGTTTGTTGAGCGGTCCTACTTCTAACACACACTATCCTCTCCCTTGGCTTTCGTGGTCCTAGGTGCAAGAGAAAAGTGTTAGTAACAGTCAAATTTTATCTTTTTAAGAGAGGCCTACCAAGAGACACATCGCTCTTGGGAATGACCTCGCATGAAAGTTGTAGCCTTGGGTATAGCTGTTCCTACAATGTAACTTGCCAAAAGGACAAATGGGCCCCACCACAAGTTACGAGGCTGTTAAGTGAGTCACTGCATAATGAACTTATGTCCAAAAACATCAAAAATTACTAAACACCTTTAAGTAGTATCCCACCCGTTCTATTGATTGAGGATATTTGTGATAAATTTAGTGCAAGAGCATAGAAGGTTTTGCTCCCAAGATACTCACCATGCATATTTCCTTGAGTAGAAACATAGTTTTTTGAAAGGTTACTTGTAGCCCGATAAAAGTGGTGACTCCTCCATCATAGGGATCATCTATTTTGTATGCTTGTGCAAGACTTAGTATATCACATCCTTACTCGCCACGACGGGATTCATAAGGTATGTAGTACCAAAGTTGAAGAAATATCAAGATGTGAGCTGAAATTATCGCAACTGGCCATTTGACCTTAGGGATAAAGAGTGCTTGAAGTGTTTTCATTTTTGAGTCAAGACCAGTGCAAATTGAGCTGACTTCAGGCTTTGGAAACACCTAAAATACATTTGAAGGAAAGGGTCATAAAAAGTTCAAAAGATTGGGTTGATCTAGACCCATACTTATTTGTGCCTTTTGAGGCAACATTCTTCTGTTTGTGTGCTTGCTTTGTTTTCTTTTCAAAGAAACATCATAAATCCAATTCCAAAACAAGTATTCATCCAACAAAAACATTTTCAAAAACAAGAGATCAAAAACAAGTGCAAATAAAAAAGTGTTAAACTATATGACCATTCTTCACATCTTAAGAAAGAATAATCTTCATCAACATGTGAACTTGAAGAGAAGACCATTGAGCTCAAAGGATTTTATCAAAAGGAGGAAATTATTCTATCTTAATAGACAAATCTTTGTCTCTCATAGAGATTTCTTACGTCACATGCATCTATATCTTCAAGGAAAATCAAATGAATTTGATCAAGAGTCTCTAAACCGCAAAGCCTTTACTCAATATAGAGCTTTGAGTTATCACAAGAACAAAGGAGGCAAAATCAATCCTGACTTCTTTCTAGACATTTGCATCACATATAATGTATCTCGGGAAGAACCACCAACTCCCGAAAAGAGAAGAGGAAGAATTTGTCCCCTATGTAACATAGAGTTTTTATTGAAGTTAGCATCTCATCCATTCCCACATTCACACATCATCAATCCATTCCAACTCTCAAAACATCAAGAGGTTTTTGTCCTAAGTTCTATTTCGATACTGCTTGAATCAAACACAAACACATCACTTTTATAGTGTCTCTACATCTAGGATAAACTCATCCTAAAGAGGCATTTCTACATAGGTTAAAACTAGTCTATGAGTGCATCCTCTCATTACTAGGTAGTTGAGTCTGTAATACATCTCATATTTCTCTACACCTTATCACATCAAACTTTGTCAATCCAACACAACAAGCAATTCAAGAAAGAACTTTGGTAACATCTACCTTTAGTGCTAGGGATCCGTATGCAAAGCACTTCACCAAACATCAATCTTTCATTCCATCATCAACTCATCATTATTTTCATCAAACTTCAACAAAAACTTGTAAAAAATAATGGCTCATACCAGATCAGGGTCTAGACAACAAGAAATTGAGGAAGAAGAGGAGGAAGATATCAATGAACTCCAAGAAGCCCTTGGAGGAAACACAAATGACAAAAATCCAAGTAATCCTACTCCTACAGCAATAGAAAGGGCACAACATAACCCTCTCTTTAATCGACTGTTTGATAAAATACACAGGAGCAATGTCGAAGCTCACTTTTTAAGACTTGCTCAAGAGGGAGCCAAACTACCCTCTGACTTTGATGTTGCACAACTAAGGCAAGCATCAGAATGCCAAAGTCACAATGAGGATGAAAGAAGGAGAGATCACATCAGATACAACCTTCATCAAGGTAATCCCCCACCTCCTCCTCCTCCAAATGAAATAGACATGTTGAGGCAACAAGTTGAAAATCTTGCCCAACAGCTTTATAATGGTGTGAAAACTAACTAGTTTTCACTTAATGATATTTGTCCCTATCCCTTTGATAGGAATCTACATATGCCACCTTTTCTACAAGGGTTTGAAACACCCAAGTTCAAAAAGTATAGAGGAAAAGGAGATCCTTGTGATCATGTTAGAGAATTCCATTCAGCTTGCCTAGAAGTAGCATACAAGGACACATACCTAATGTGACTCTTTTCCCAAAGCTTGGGAGGAACAACCACATCATGGTTTTCGTGATTACCAAGTGGCATTAGGACATTTGAAGAACTCATCCAAAATTTCCTGGCACATTACTCACACAACATTGACTGAGATATCACCATGGTTGATCTATGTAACACTAAGCAAAAACCAGGTGAGCTATTTTCAGTCTTTCTGCAATGATGGCATCAAATGTCTACCAGACGTTCTCTTCAGTTACTTGAACAAGAACTAGTGGAAATATTTATTTCCAACTTAAACGAAGAAATGGAATTTCATCTAGATGTAAAAGACACAAATTCTTTCAATGAGATGATCACTAAAGGTTTAAAATGTGAACAGGCTCTCATCAAAAAAGGGCTTATCAAGATATACAATGAGCCAAAGGATGGTCCTCACCCATGCTTCAATAGTGACAAGCCTAACTTCTGGAACAAAAACAAAAAACATTGTTAATGACGGGGTTGTGGATGCAAGAACTATCAAAAGTGCACAACCTGTGGTCCAATTTCTAAGACAGAATCCCCCACCGAAGAATAACACAGTTGCTCCTCCAAATCAAGGATGAAATATACCTCAGAGGAACCCAGACAACATCAACAAAATTTTAAACCAAAATGAACATACACTCCCTTAGGGGAACTTATTGAAATGGTGTTACGTCAGTTGGTTTCTCAAAATCTTGTGACCTTACCAAAAACATCAAACTATGAACATCGGGTCAAACCTTCATGGTGGAGAGATACTGAGCATTGCGATTTCCATCAAGGGAAAGGGCACAAGACAAGCAATTGTCACAAATTGAAAGATCTTATTCAGGATCTTATTGACCGAGGTGAAATCAAAATCGAAGGACATGACCCAAAGACAACAAACAATGATCATCTCATGTTTAAAAATCCACTTCCATCACAAGATCAAAGGGGTCCTTCCACTTCAGGGAGAAACACAGATACCACTGATTATATGCAAGCCACGTATAATTACACTGTAAATCACCTTAATGATGCTAGTGAACAAATTACAACTATTACCATCAAAAATCCCAATTCCAACTGCAATGTTGTTACACGTCGCGACAAGATTACCATAAAAGAAGCTCCACAAGGAACCCCATCTATCCCTAAGCAATACAACCTTGTGGAACAATTAGATAAAACACCTGCACTGATATCTATCTTAGAGCTATTGTGCCTATCCCCATCTCATAAAACAATCTTGGATCAAGCTCTCCAAGAGGCATCAGTCCCTGCAAATCTAAACACAGGTCAGTTACAAGATATGGTTGGAAACCTAAGTTCATCACCTTGTCTCACTTTCTCTGAAAGTGACAATGCATCCTTCCAACAACCTCATAATGCCCCACTCCATATTGAAGGATTTATCAACCAACATAGGATCAATCAAGTCTTGATCGACAATGGAATGGGCTTGAATATCTATACACTACAATTGGTCATAGCATTGGGATATGCAATTGAATCAATGGATCCCCATAAGAAGATAACAATCAAAGCTTATGATGATGAAGAGCGTTCATCCAAAGGAGCAGTTGTGCTATTGGTCCGAGTGGGCCCAGTGGTGAAGCACATCATCTGTCAAGTTTTGGACCTTCCTTTGTCATATAATTTGTTGTTAGGAAGACCTTGGATACACACCATGCAAGCCGTTCCATCCACCTACCATCAGTGTATCAAGTTCCCACATAATGGTGTAGAAATTATAATCTTGGGCGATGCAAATCCCTTTGCATATTATCACAATATCAATCATCAACCAGAGATTACCGTTCTCAACAATAGAGAAGCCATCTCATCCATGTCATACATAAGTCCAACCTCTCTTTCCAGTTCAAATACCACTATACCCAAGCAAGAGAAGCTCAAGATGAAAATGGCAGAGGAAGGTCCTGGAGAGTACAATTTAAGCCAACTCTTTTGTGTTGGACAAATGCCTACTTCTCCTAGAACTCATGGTAAACCTCAACGGTTACTTCAAACACCCCTGGTCAAGCCAGCATGCACTTTGACGTCTTTCATCCTTGGAAAGAGTCAAGAAGAAGAGACCAAAGATGAGGACTTAGCATAATGGATTTATAAAGATCCTATCACCACGGAAACTCCACAAGCTAAGCTTCCCACAGATCAATATGGAAAAGGCCTTCTCATTATGCAAAGAATGGGTCATGATGGTCAGAGTTCTTTGGGACCTTGTAAGCAAGGACGACATGAACTGCTGCAGTCGAAATTAAAACCCAAAGATAACACAAGACTAGGCTTTCAAAAGAAGATCCTTCTTAAGCTAAGAAAACCCAACAAACCTCTATATCAGCCGACTATAAAGAAGTCACCTTTGATTATATCAGTGGCACCGTGCACCATAGCAACTGCCCCATTGAGGCTAAAAATCCGAGCAAACCCATCCACAACACCAGTCATCCCAACAACCCAATCAACAACAACAATAACCTCAATAGCACCCTTAGCAGCAGCAACTGTATCAGAACCCAAAGCAGTATTGACAACACTGACAATTTCAGCAGAAGCAACAGATTCAACACTACCAACACTTCCCGTATCGAATTCATTGATCCCCATAATCCTTCTCGCAACACTGATCATTTCATTTACAATGGCACATCAACTAATCACACCTGTAGTATTTAACTCAAAAGATATCCCAGTATGGTATAGTAATCGGATACTGGAAAGTGACTCAGAGACTGACTCACATGAGTAGGAATTTGATTCCGTCTAGCTTAATACTTCAGATGAGGAAGACACATCACTACCTCCACCTCGCAAAGACATCCCTATTTACGAAGAAGCACAGATAAAGACCTCTTGGGTTCCTAAACTGGAAACATCTTCCACAAACACTACGTCACATCCTACACCTGATTCTGACAGGGAGAGTACCATCAACGACCTTCACCACAACGTCTTAACCCTCATTGACACATCTAATGAACTTAACCTAATCGATGAAGTAATGCCCATTATCTATCCTGAACTCATCGAATGGAACCAATCTAATCCCCCATGCCTTGACCACTTCCAAAATGATGAGGCGATCATTGAAATTTTGGAACTATGGGATAAAATACCAAGTGGGGATCACAAAGCTGGATTCGCCATTGAACTTAATAGCACAACATACTTCGGGGCGGATGTCAAACCTTTCAGCTGCAAAAATATAACAATAAAACATGGATCTTCCAGTGAAAACCACACTGTGGCACTGTTTGATCCCACAAAAGTAAAAAGAAAGAGTGTATCCAACGGTGAAAACCTCTCTGAGGCCCCTGAGGATGAATGGTTTGACATCCTCCCCTCTAGTACACAGCAGGAATGATCAACAATTCTCATCAAGGAAATAAAAGAATACAACATGGGGACTCCCAAAACTCCTCACCACATACATCTGGCATCTCTTTTAACTCCAGAGGAACAACCTAATTTTGTCAA
This sequence comes from Cryptomeria japonica, assembly GCF_030272615.1. Classification (NCBI taxonomy): domain Eukaryota; kingdom Viridiplantae; phylum Streptophyta; class Pinopsida; order Cupressales; family Cupressaceae; genus Cryptomeria; species Cryptomeria japonica. The sequence continues at coordinate 821,003,543 of NC_081409.1, forward strand.
ATTCTTCCAGAAGCGCTAGATTAAATTTGCATGGTCATATGCAAACATGCCTGGTCTTGATCATGATTTAGTCATGCATCACCTCACCGTAGCAGAAGAAGCCAAACCTGTCAAACAAAATCTTTGCAAGATGCACCCTTAGATTGCGGTACTCATCAAAGTAGAACTCAAGAAACTCCTAGATGTTGGTTTTATTAGACCAATTGATTATGCAGATTGGATATCCAATATTGTACCTATTGGCAAACCAAATGGGGGGCATCCCTATTTGCATTAACTTTAGAGATCTGAATAAGGCATGTCCTAAAGATGACTCCCCCCTACCCAACATCGACATAATAGTGGACCTAACAGTAGGACATACCATGCTTTCACTCAAGGATGGCTTTTCAGGGTACAACCAAATAAAGATCACACCAAAGGATCAACATAAGATGACCTTCACATGTCCATGGGGAGCATACTGTTGGAATGTAATGCCTTCTGGTCTCAAGAATGCAGGAGCGACGTATCAAAGAGAAATGACCACCATCTTCCATGACATGATGCATACTGTTATGGAAGATTATGTCGATGACTTACTGGCAAAATCACTAACAAGAGAAGGTCATCTAGAAATATTAGAGAAAATCTTTGACAGACTGGAACAATATCATGTTCGACTCAACCCAAAGAAATGTGTTTTTGGAGTAACCTCAAGGAAACTTTTAGGATACATTGTCTCAAGCAAAGGTATTGAGGTCGATCCTCCAAAGGTCAAAGCAATCATGGACATGCCACCACCAAAGAACATCCGTCAACTAAGGACATTACAAGGGCGCCTACAATCAATTCAGAGATTCATTGCACAACTGGCAGATAAGTGTCACCCCTTTACATACCTACTACACAAGAACATCCACTTTCAATGGGATGCCAGATGCCAGCAAGCATTCCAGATGCTTAAGGACTATCTCATGAAGACACCATTGTTGATCCCACCCGATCCGAGCATACCTCTATTGCTCTATATTTTAGCAGCAAGTACAGCATTGGGTGTACTATTGGAACAACATAATGCAGAAGGGAAAGAGTGTGTTTTTTACTACATCTCTCGCACATTGGTTGGCTATGAACTCAATTACACACCTATTGAGCGAGCTTGCCTAGCAGTAATCTTGGCAGCCACTAAAATGAGGCACTACCTATTAACACATAAAGTACAACTCATTGCTAGGATTGATCCACTAAAGTACTTACTCAGCAAAGCAGTATTGACAGGCTACTTGGCCAAATGGGTGATGATTCTAAGTGAATTTGACATCGAGTATGTGGACCATAAGGCTATCAAGGGTCAAGTTATTGCATATCAGTTGGTCGATGCACCACTCATATGCGATCATCCTCTCATTTCCAATTTTCTAGATGAAGAGATATTCATGATCACAACAGCACAACCATGGAAACTATACTTTGATGGTTCACACACTAGGCATGGCTCAAGGGCAGGCATTATGTTTATCACACCTCAAGGGGACAGCATCCCGAAGTCTCACAGGCTCACATTTCCATGCACAAACAACATAGCTGAGTATGAGGCCTTGATTACAAGACTCAGACTAGCCATACAATGGAAATTGAAAGGGCTACAGATATATGGCTACTCCCAACTGGTCATCTGACAAGTAACTGATGAATATCAGACCAAGGATGACAAACTCATGCCATACAAACAAATGGTGGACAATTTAAAGGCATCATTCACTACTATCACCTTCGAGCAGATACCCAGAGATCAGAATCGAGCTGTTGATGCTATGGCTACCATTGTATCTCTCCTAGATTTTCCACATAATTCAACACGCTTCGAGTTCTTGGTAGAACAACTTTGGATTCTCGCTTATGATATCCCCAAATCCGAGATGATATGTCACCTTGTTGGTTATGATTCCCCGTGGTATAGTGAGTTCTACACCTACCTTCATGATCAAACACTTTCCCCTAACCAATCAAATAACCAACGTAAAACCTTCATTTGCCAAACCGCTCGATATACCATTATTGCTAAAACCCTATACCGACAGAGTCTTGATGGTACTCTCCTTTCATGTCTGGAACAAGATGAGATAACAAAGGCCTTGGAAGAGGTACATGAAGGAATTTGTGGAACTCATGTAAGCGGTCTGTCACTAGCCAAGAAACTCATGCACATTGGATAATATTGGCCATCCATGGAAAAAGACTCCTACTATTTTGTCAGAAAATGCAAGAAATGACAAGTTCATGGAGACCTGATACATGCACCAGCACAGGAATTGCAACCAATCACAACACCATGGCCCTTTTGTCAATGGGGACTTGACCTTGTAGGTAAAATTCATTCATCTTCATCCAACAACCATAAATTCATCATTACCACTACTGAATACTTCACAAAGTGGATTGAAGTTGTTCCACTTACCCAAGTCACCGACAAGAAGATCACCTCATTCATCCTTAATTACATCATCTGTCGGTATGGTGTACCCATGTCCATCATCATAGATAACGGTCTTCCTTTCAAAAATTAGGATGTCTGTGAGCTCTATGAGAAGTTTCACATCCAACACCGCTTTTCCACTCCCTATTACCCACAAGGAAATGGTCAGGCCGAAGCATCAAACAAAAAAATATTAAGAATCCTCAAGAAAATAGTCAATGATGCCGGTCGTGATTGGCATGTTCAATTAAATCCAGCACTATGGGCGTATCAAACTAGCATTCGAACCCCTAGAAGCGCAACTCCTTACTCATTGGTCTATGGAGCAGAAGCCATCCTTCCTATTGAGGTAGAGATACCTTCACTACGAGTTTCCTTGCATAATATCATTGATGATGAAGCATATAGAGTCTCACGTCTCCAAGATTTAGAGCTACTTGATGAGAAACGACAAGCTGCATACAACCACCTCAAAGCCTATCAGTAGCGCATGAGCAGAAGCTATAATCATCGAATTAGACCTCATACATTTGAGGTAGGTGATCTTGTTCTTCGAGAGAATCCTCGTAACCAACCAAATAGAGAACACCAGGGAAAGTTTGAATCAAACTGGCTGGGTCCATATGTTATCATTGCTGTATTTGGGTCCAGGGCATATCAGTTGGCTACGTCAGAAGGAGAACCGCTAGCAAATCCGATCAACAACATGCACCTCAAACGGTTTTATACCTAAGCTGCACAAAACATCAGGCTCCCATACATATCAAGGAAAACACCAAAAACATTCAGAAAATCCCCTAAAGAAATTTCAAAAACATCAAAATAGTAAAGAAAAATCATGCATCCAAACGGTGAACAACCACTCTTGTGGCACCTTGGGTAAGTGCGATGGTGAAAACCTAGCAAACAGGTGCCACTCATAAAGGCTATGGCTCCATTATATTTCAAGCTTGTTGCAATCACATTCATTGCATCCACGCATCCAGCCTTCCAAATCACGACTTGTTATTAATCTGCAGTCAAGGATAGTATTCCATGCGTCTTGCATCCCGCTTTTTAATAGTCATGTCTAAAACTGGGGGCAATACCCTTGACCTATTGATGGAAGTGGATTCTGCATTACTTGTGATTCATTGAGTTTTTTATTCAAAATTGTCTCACAAAATCCAAAAACATTCAAAACAATCATCAAAATAGCAAAAACATTGGAAAATTGTCTCACAAAATACAAAAACATTCAAAACAATCATCACAAAAATCCAAAAACATTGGAAACCAATCAAAATCCAAAAACATTAGACAACATCAAAAATCAATCAAAAATATGACAACGTTGTGTACATACGAATCCAAGCAAATACCAAACAAACACTATGAAATACTCAAACAATGACCACTTCTCACATCGACCAAACAATCAACATCAAAATGCAAAACTGTCTTCACAAGGATGCATCCTTCCTTATCAAAACAAAGACAAGATGACATTTTCTTTGATAAGAAAAATTTGTTTAAGCTATCAAATACTTGGTTGATTTGTAGGTTGTTCATTCATTTATTTATATCAGGTTCCTACTCTACTTCGGGATATCCACAAGTGATTAGAGTGGTCGGGATGGTTCCTAAGCATTGTTTGTATGTCTTTTGTGAATTATTCCAATGAAGTTTTGGGGCATGTATGAATGGTGTCTATGCGGGAAGTTCACTAAGCTACTTGATCATATGCAAAATATGGTCATGGATCACTATGGCTTGCAGACTACAGCGTATACCTCGACCATATGAGCATGAAGCATTATGGAGGGTCCATATTCTGTATTCTTTATTCATGATGTTTTGTTTGCAGGTACAATGCTCCATCCTTGGTTCCTACTGCCTCATCCAAGTTCAATATTATCATGCTCAATGATCAAAATAAAAGCACTATGGATCGTCATTCCATCTCATCTATTTATATTGCATTCCATTGCATATCACCCATCCAAGTACTCATTCATTATTCATATGCATGGTTTTGTATGCAAGTACAAACAAAGTTAATATGAGCAGTTATGTGAAAATGAGTTGGTCTTGGATACAATCACGACGAAGTTCTCTGATACATCATCAGTGCATCATGCAAAAGTTTCAACAACCTTGCATTCATTATCATAAATCATATCATCATTACATTTAGTTGCATTTGCATAAACCTAGTTCATTTACTTACATATAGGTTTATTAAAAAGCTTAAAATCTTCATTAGCATGCATGTCAAATCATTTAGTTGCATTTAAATAAATATAGTTCATTATCATTTATTTACATTAAACATCATTATGTCATTTCATCATTTCACAAATCATGGCATTTAGATTCATTTGTATGATAAATTTCTCATAATTGCCATTACTATGCATTCATTTAGTGTCATTTACCGATCATCATTTACCATCATTTAAAAGCTTGTTTACCACGCATTTGTTTAGATTCCCATAGTTGCACACATTTATATATCTATCCATTTAGTTAAGTACATTCATCTATACATCTAGCATATTCTTATACTCATTCATTTCCTTTTATGTAGGATTCATTAAAATGCACTCATTTTCATTTTAATTGCATTAAGGTGCAGTTATTCATTACTCATCAGTTACATTACCATTTTCACTTAGCTATTTTTTGTCAACATTTAGAATCATAGCCAAAAGCCATTTTGTTTCAAAACATTGGTTTATACATTATACATATGCATTCATTTAGATTTCATCATATAAACATTTGTATTTTACATTTGTTTGTCCATATTGCATTCCTTTTAAAACATATAGATGCATTTACATAAATCAATCATTAAATTTTCAATATAATCATAACCTCATTGCATATCATTATCTCATCATCACATCAACATAAAGTACAAGATACTGTCTATATAATCATAAGCATCATGAATACATCATCATCATGGCGTTACATACATAAGGTATTACATCAACAAATCATTCACATCAACCTGCATCCACATGTTAGCATCACATTCATAGAACATGCATATAGACATCATGTAGGAATAAATCATCATACAACATGCATAAATAAATAATCTCATCAACCCATCCATATAGAAAGTACACGTATCCATCTAAACATACATCATAAGATCATCATCCTGCATAACATCCATACATATCATCACAAAATATGGGATCTCCTCATATGTCATATCATATTGACAAAAAAATACATGTATCAGAGTACAATGAAGTCCAAAATATCGGCTACCAAGAGCCATCCAAGACACAATCCAAAATAACAATATAAATGCATACATAATGCTCTCTCAGATGCCACTCTGACCGGATGCCACACCACCATCACCACCTGATTTATCTCTCCGTGGAGGACCCATCACACCACCACTGCTCTGCATCCTCTGAGACAACTTTGATCTTGCCCACCACATCTACAAATAGCTAAGTGCTCGCTGACTAGCTAGCACCACCTGCTCATATAACCCTCGCCAATAATCTATCTCCTCCTATGCTCGTCACATCTCCCTCATCGCATCCCTAGTAGGACCCTGTGCTCCTACTCCTGCTTCCACCCGTACTCTCTCCTGCAATGCCGCAAATCTCTCCATGGCCTGATCTCTCTCCCGTAGCACTACCGTCAGCTTTCTCTCATGCAAATAGCTGCACATCTCTAGCTGCCACCTCTGCCTCGATATCCTCTAGTCAAGTCTGCAAAAATAGTATCATATGGTCCCGCAGATCTCCACCTGTAGCTCCCTCCCCCATATCCATAGGTGCCTCTCCAATGGCTCCCTCCCCTATCTCCATAGGTACCTATCCCTCACTTGTATCCCTGCCACCTAATCTCATGCCTCCCTACATCAAAGGTCCCTGAGATAGCCGCAAAGGCTGACCACCTCTCCCTCTCCACTGTAAATGTCCACCACCCCCACCTCCACCTCTGAATCCCCCACCTCCTCCAAAACCACCACCCCCTCCGACTCCTCCTCCATCACCACCTCCTGCATCCCCACCACCACCCTCTCCTCTCCCTCGTACACCTACACAACCTCCTCTCCTCCTCCATCCCTGTCTCCTCTCCTCCTCAAAGGATGGAATCGACTCCGCTGGATCTGATATCCGAGGAATCGGATGTACCGCAATGTACTGAGTGTACTCATCTGACACCCCAACATCTACCACCCTCGACCTCATTTGCCATGGTCTCGCCTATAGCATGCGAAACTCTGCCAAATCCTTATCATAAGGTAACACTGGCTCCCATAAGTACCTCTCTCGTACCACCCGTGCATACTCTCTTGATCCACTAGGCAATCCCTGTCGTCGCCCAAACTATCCCAGAACTCTACCCGGAAGCTGTCTCTCCACATTGTAGGTTGTCCTACCAATGAGGTATCATGTCATAAGCACATACGACAACGCGTCTTCATCATCCTCCCACGACTCACACTCAATGTATGGCCTCCAGATCACTGTATCCAAATCGTCCAGTGCCCGCCACCACCATTCTAACTTCCCCAAGTGGGGCTAACTCATCATACCTCCATACATGTATACATATGGCTGGTCCACTGCTCGGAATCTCAGGCTAACCGATCAGGTAACAGGTAAGTGCTCCCATGCCCAAATATGCAGCAAAGTGATCCCCACTCCCAATGAACCCACCCCTTGGTATGCTACCTCATGTAGATCTTGATATAAGTGTGATAGCATGCACGGTCTCCATGCAAACCGGGTCCCCTTTGTCATCATCTGCTTGATCACCTGACCCCAACCAATGACAAGTCCATATGATCGTCGATCTAGACATAGCATTCCCCCAACAATCCCTAATAGCACTAATGGTAATGGCTCATACAAGGCGGTTGTATCCTCCCAAGCTATCGATCCATCATCAATGAAGACATCCTCATCAAAAAACCTATACACTTTTGTTGTCCCCTAAGCTCGATCATATGTCACTAGCTCTCCTCGAATGGGAATGTGCAGGATGCGCCATACATCCTCCAATGTAACTGTCATCTCCCCCTACACCAAGTAAAACGTACATGTCTCACTATGCCATCACTCTGCCAATGTTGTGATCAACCCGCGATTCATCCGAATCACGGGCATATACATAACATCATACAGGCATGTCACTGCAATGCAATCCACCTTGGCCTCTGTCAATCAATCGCGCAACAACTATGTGGCGGGATGCCTCTTGTGCATCTGTAAGACGCGAAGATCCTCCTACACACGTGCATCAACCATCATCATCAGTTGTTTTGTTTCAAACTTTCTTAAGTTTAAACCTAGACTATCAACAGATACTTTAATCAAGTATATTTGGGTCTCAACAGTTAAGCGATCATGGCACACCTAGACTACAACATGCATTTATCCTAATGACCTAAGTCTCATCAGGGCTGCTATGGTTCAAAACAACTCTCACCTCACATCTCCATCCATCCATCCATCCATCATTGGCATTAGGAGATTCTTGTTCAAAAACACTAGGGCATCTACCTTCCTAACAAAAGCGCTATTCTGCACACCAAAGCTCTAAAATACTGACAAACGTGCTAAATCAACTACCCAATAGTGCTATGTCAACTATACAATAGCGCCACCTAGAATCAAAAGCGCTCAATCAACTACTCAATAGTGCTACACACCCAACAACGCTAAATCAACTATGCAATAGCGCTAGACTTGACACAAGCACTAAAATGAATATACAATAGCGCCATAGCGGCACAAAAGCGCTAATTTAGTTGGCAATAGCACCAAAACACAGTTTTAGCGCTATTGTGTTGACTCAACTTGGACCAAGCAAAAAACATATAAAAAAATGCACGAAATTCAAAAATTTAAATTCACATACCGCTGGTCCGTAGTCGTCTGGCCGCTGGAATCGATGGACTTGCTCTAGTCGATGATCTTCTATAGGCACCGGCATCCTGACTGTTGCTTGCTCTTCCAAAAGGTCCCTATTAGAGCTCAAATTTCACTATGGACGTGAATGCAAATGAGCCTGTTTTCACCCCTTTCCCCCCATTTATATCTTTCATCGTAACCCTAATTTTCTCCTGCTCACCGTCATGGTCCCCGTGAACTTCTCAAGCCTCCCATTTCTTCATGTTATCTCCGCTTTCTTCTATTTTTTCACTAGTATTGCTAAATTCTTCTCTTCTACCACCCCACCAATTTTCATTCTTTTTTGAGAGATCGCCCAATTTTTTGAAAAAAATCGGCCCATCTCTCGAGGGGGCATACCACCCATTAAATTAACATTTTTTGGGGCATATTTCTTCACACCTATTTTTCGTTCTTTGAAACGATGCGATAAACCACACCGTCTCAAAGAGGGGCAAATGTAGTCACATAAATCTGTCCATTTTAATTAAATGAATATTTGCTATTTATTTGATTAAAAACCCACTAGCCACCAGTTAATTAAATTAATATTTAATTAATTCATCTTCAAGTATTCTCCTATTAATTAAATAAATTATTCAATTTATTTTAAATTAATTCATTAAACCAAATTCACAATCAATTAAATGAATAAATCCTATTTATTTCATTTAAACCCCTTTCCTCTTTTAAATAAATTAAATAAAATATTTATTTAAATCATTAAATCCCCCCCACTTGCATTCTCCTAAAAATGCAACTTGCACCTATTTGTTGAAATAAATGAATTTTATTTTAATAAAAATCCTATTTTCTCTCACCCAACAAACCCACTTGCAATCCTAAACCCCTTCTAGATTCTTCTAACCCCTTCCTAATTAGCCTAATCCATCCCCTAAATATTGTCACATTCCTAAGCAACTTGGAGTCACTTCTCAAAGACTCTAAAGTCTTTGAAAAGCATTTAATGGTTTATGTGTTCAACAAGCCAATCTCTAAAAGTCTTCCAAACCACTAATGGCTCTTACATAACCATTTATGGTTAAATCCACTTGCACCCATGGTTAAAGACTTTAACCCCTAAAATCAACCCTCATGTAACCCATGTGTCTCCTCAAGCATTTATTTCTTTGACCATGGTTATCCCTTTAACCTTTGCACAAGAGTTTACCCATTGGATAAAAGCATTATTCTTTGGATAATGAATTTATTCACTCAACCAAACCTTAACCTTACCTCCTAAGTTAACTCTCAGGTCATGTCAAGCATTTAATGCTTATTCCCTCTCCTCTCAACTCATCTCATGTTGATACTTGTCATCCTAGGATTGGGTTGAAAGCCCTCACATGGATTGGATATCATTCAGTCCTAACCCTTGTTGAGATTACTCAATCTCAACCATCCATTGCTCCATTTTTCCTATAAATAGAGCTCATTTCTTCATAATCTAGATCCTGAAAACTTGTATGCATTTAGATTAAAGTCATTTTAGGTAGAGAGCATTTAGCATAAATCATTCATATTCACTCTTTTGGCTTAAAATCAACACTATCTAATTAGATAATATCTCATTTTAGCTTTTGTTCACACTTGCATAGCATAGAACAATCATCATTTCAATCTTGATTCTCCATAAGACATCCATAGTGCAAAAAGCTGCTGAGAGCTACACTTATTTGGAACTTGGAGAGGAGAGGAACAAGGAAGGAGAACCTACCAACATGGTAGAGAGCATATGGAGATGTTTGGTTGCATTTTGTAGATTTATTATGCTTTTTATCTATTTTGTAGTGTCTTTCTTGATATGCTTGTTTAGGAAAGTGTTTTGCTTATGATTTCTAACACTAACAAATTGGCTTTCTGGTTGTTTGTGTGTTTGATTATCATAACTAACCTTCCCATTTTGCAGAGCATCAGTTTGTATGATGATTTCTAAATGAATGCATATGTAAATATATAAACTAATGTTGAGGCAAATGGTTTTGGTTAAGATCTAAATGACTTAAAATATGACTAAGTGAAATGTTAATGTGATGATAATGCAACTAATGGGTAATGAATAACTACTCCTTAATGCAATTAAAAGGATAATGAATGCATTTTAATGAATCCTAAATGAAATTGGGTGTAAGATGAAATGAATGAGTATAAGAATATACGAGATGGATAAATGAATGCACTTAACTAATGGATAGATAAATAAATGCATGCAACTACGAAAATCTAAACAAATGTATGGTAATTAAGTTTAAATGATGATAAATGATGATTGTAAATGATATTAAACAAATGCACAGTAATGGCTGATAATGGTAGTAAATGTAATGATGAGAAATTTATCATACAAATGAACCTAAATGTTGTGATTTGTGCAATTATGAAATGATATAATGATACTAATGCAAGTAAATGATAATGAACTACATGTATGAAAATGCAACTAAATGATTTTAAATGCACTCTAATGAATGGCTAAAAATAAAGTTAATAAACCTATATGCATGCATATGATAATGAACTAGGTTTATTTAAATGCCACTAAATGTAATGAAAAATGATGATGCCATGAGTGCATGATAGATGAATGCAAGGTTGTTTAGACTTTGCAGGATGCACTGATGATGTATTAGAGAACTCTGTTGCGATTGTATCCAAGACCAATGCATTTTTCAAATGACTTCTCATATTAATCTTGTTCACACTTGCATACAAAACCATGCATATGAATAATGAATGATTAAATGGATGGGTGATATGCAACGGAGTGCAATATAAACATATGAGATGGAATGACAATCCATAGTGCTTTATTTTCATCATTGAGCATGGTGGTATCAATTTTGGATGAGGCAGTAGGAACCAAGGATGGAGCATTGTACCTACAAACAAACATCATAAATAAAGAATAAAGAATATGGACCCTCCATAATGGTTCATCCTCATATGGTCAAGGTATACGTTATAGTCAGCAAGCCATAGTGATCCATGACTGTATTTCACATAAGATCACCATTAGTACATGCCCCAGAACTTCATTGGAATAATTCGCAGAAGACATACAAACAATGCTTAGGAACCATCACGACCACTCTAATCACTTGTGAATATCCCGGAGTAGTGTAGGAACCTGATATAAATGAATAAATAACCTATAAATCAACCAAGTACTTGATAGCTTAAACAAAATTTTCTTGTCAAAGAAAATGTTATCATGTCTTTGTTTTGGTAAGGAAGGATGCATCCTTGTTAAGACAGTTCACGGGTCGATGTTGATTGTTTGGTTGGTGTGATAAGTGATCATCGGTTGAGTATTTCACAATGTTTGTTTGGTATCTTCTTGGATGCATATGTACAAGGCATTGCCATGTTTTTGATTGATTTTTGATGTTTTCTGATGTTTTTTGGATTTTGTGATTGTTTTCAAATGTTTTTTGATTATCTTGTGAGACACTTTTGAATGAAGAACTCAATGAATCACAAGTAATGCAGAATCTACTTCCATCAAATAGGTTAAGGGCATTGCCCCCAGTTTAGACATGACTATGAAAAAGTAGGATGCAAGGTGCATGAAGTACTATCCTTGATTGCAAATCAATAACAAGCGATGGTTTGGACGGATGGATGTGTGGATGCAATGAATGTGATTGCAACAAGTCTAAAAGATAATGGATCCATAGCCATTACGAGTGGCGCCTGTTTGCCAGGTTTTCACCATCGCACTTACCCAAGGTGCCACCGGAGTGGTTGTTCACCATTTGGATGCATGATTTTTCTTTACTATTTTGATGTTTTTGTAGTTTCTTTAGGACATTTATCTGAATGTTTTTGGTGTTTTTTTTATATGTATGGGAGCTTGATGCCCTGTACAACTTATGTATAAAACTGTTTGAGGTGCATGTTGTTGATTAGATTTGTGAGTGGTTCTCCTTCTGAAGTAGCCAATTGATATGCCTCAGACCCAAATACAACAGTGATAACATATGGACCCAACCAGTTTGATTCAAACTTTCCCTGATGTTCTCTGTTTGGTTGGTTACGAGGATTCTCTCAAAGAACTAGATCTCCTACCTCAAATGTACGAGGTCTAACTCGATAATTATAGCTTCTGCTCATGCGCTGCTTATAGGCTTTGAGGTGATTGTATGCAGCTTGTCGTTTCTCATCAAGTAGCTCTAAATCTTGGAGACGTGAGACTCTGTATGTTTCATCATCAATGAGATTATGCAAGGAAACCTTTAGTGATGGTATCTTGACCTCAATAGGTAAGATAGCTTTTGCTCCATAGACCAGTGAGTAGGGAGTTGCACCTGTAGGGGTTCGCATGCTAGTTTGATATGCCCATAGTGTTAGATTCAATTGAACATGCCAATCACAACTGACATCATTGACTATCTTCTTAAGGATTCTTAATATGTTCATGTTTGATGCTTTAGCCTGACCATTTCCTTGTGGGTAATAGGGAGTGGAAAAGCGGTGTTGGATGTGAAACTTCTCACAGAGCTCACGGACATCCTGATTTTTGAAAGGAAGACCGTTATCTGTGATGATTGACATGGGTACACCATACCGATAGATCATGTAATTAAGGATGAATGAGGCGATCTGCTTGCCAGTGACTTGGGTAAGTAGAACAACTTCGATCCACTTTGTGAAGTATTCGGTGGCTGTAATAATGAATTTATGGCTATTAGATGAAGATGGGTGGATTTTACCCACAAGGTCAAGTCCCCATTGACAAAAAGGCCATGGTGTTGTGATTGGTTGCAATTCCTGTGCTGGTGCATGTATCAAGTCTCCATGAACTTGGCATTTTTTGCATTTTTTGTCAAATTAATAGGAGTCTTTTTCCATGGATGGCCAATAGTATCCATCTCGTATGATTTTCTTTGCTAGGGATGGGCCACTTGCGTGAGTTCCACAAATTCCTTCATGTACCTTTTCCAAGGCCTTTGTTATCTCATCCTGTTCCAAACATCGAAGGAGAGTACCATCAAGACTGCGTCAGTATAGGGTTTCAGCAATAATGGTATATCGAGCGATTTGGCAAATGAAGGTCTTACGTTGGTTATTTGATTGGTTAGGAAGAAGTATGTGATCATGGAGATAGGTGTAGTACGCACCGTACCATGGGGATTCAAAACCAACAAGGCGACATATCATCTCAGATTGAGGGATATCATAAGTGGGAATCCAAAGATGTTCTACCAAGAACTCATAGCGTGTTGAATTATGTGGAAGATCTAGGAGAGATGCAATGGTAGCCATAGCGTTAGCTGCTCGATTCTGATCTCTGGGTATTTTCTCAAAGGTGATAGTAGTAAATGATGCTTTTAAACTGTCCACCATTTGTTTGTACGACATGACTTTGTCATCTTAGGTCTGATATTCATTTGTTACTTTTCGGATGACCAGTTGGGAGTCACCATATATTTGTAACTCTTTTAATTTCCATTGTATGGCTAGTCTGAGTCCTATGATCAAGGCCTCATACTCAGCGATGTTGTTTGTGCATGGAAATGTGAGCCTGTAAGATTTCAGGATACTGTCACCTTGAGGTGTGATAAATAGAATGCCTGCCCTTGAGCCATGCCTAGTGTATGAACCATCAAAGTATAGTTTCCATGGTGGTGTTGTTGTGATCATGAATATCTCTTCATCTGGAAAATTGGAAATGAGAGGATGATCACCGATGAGTGGTGCATCAGCCAATTGATCTGCAATAGCTTGACCCTTGATAGCCTTATGGTCCACATACTCAATGTCAAATTCACTTAGAATCATCACCTATTTGGCCAAGCGACCTGTCAATGTGGCTTTGTTGAGTAAGTACTTTAGTGGATCGATCTTTGCAATGAGTTATACTTTATGTGTTAATAGATAGTGCCTCAGTTTAGTGGCTGCCAAGATTACTGCTAGGCAAGCTCGCTTAATAGGTGTGTAATTGAGTTCATAGCTGACCAATGTGAGAGAGACATAGTATACAACACACTCTTTCCCTTCTGCATTGTGTTGAGCCAGTAGCACTCCCAATGTTGTATTTGTTGCTGAAATATAGACTAATAGTGGTTTACTCAGATCCAGTGGGATCAGCAATAGTGTATTCATGAGACAGTCTTTAAGCATCTGGAATGCTTGCTAGCATCTGGTATCCCATTGAAAGCGGATGTTTTTGTGTAACAGGTGTGTGAAGGGGTGACACTTATCTGCCAGTTGTGCAATGAATCTTCAGATGGATTGAAGCCTCCCTTGTAATGTCCTTAGCTGATTGATATTCTTTGGAGGTGGCATGTCCATGATTGCTTTGACCTTTGCAGGATCAACCTCAATGCCTTTGCTTGAGGCAATGTATCCTAGAAGTTTCCCCGAGGTTACTCCAAAGACAAATTTCTTTGGGTTGAGTCGAACATGATATTGTTCCAGTCTGTCAAAGATTTTCTCTAATATTTTCAGATGGCCTTCTCTTGTTAATGATTTTGCCAATAAGTCATCAACATAGTCTTCCATTATCGTATGCATCATATCATGAAAGATGGTGGTCATTTCTCTTTGATGGGTCACTCCTGCATTCTTTATACCAAAAGGCATTACATTCTAGCAATATGTTCCCCATGGACATGTGAAGGTCATCTTATGTTGATCTTTTGGTGCGATCTTTATTTGGTTGTATCCTGAAAAGCCATCCATGAGAGAAATCATGGCATGTCCTGCTGTTAGGTCCACTATTATGTCGTTGTTTGGTAGGGGGAAGTCATCTTTAGAACATGCCTTGTTTAGATATCTGAAGTTAGTACAGATACGAATGCCCCCATTTGGTTTGCCAAAAAGGACAATGTTGGATATCCAATCAGCATAATCAATTGGTCCAATGAAATCAACATCCAGGAGTTTCTTAAGTTATGCTTTGACCAGTACCGCAATCTTGGGATGCATCTTGCGAAATTTTTGCTTGATAGGCTTGGCTCCTTCTGCTACAACGAGACGATGTATGACTAAATAAAGATCAAGACCAGGCATGTCTGCATATGACCATGCGAAATTGATTTGACGCTTTTGGAAGAATTAAAAAAACTTAGGTTGTTCCTCTGGAGTTAAAAGAGATGCCAGATGTATGTGGTGAGGAGTTTCAAGAGTCCCCACATTGTATTCTTTTGTTTCCTCGATGAGAATCGTTGATCATTCCTGCTGTGTACTAGAGGGGAGAATGTCAAACATTTCATCCTTAGGCACATCAGAGAGGTTTTCACCATTAGATATGCTCTTTCTTTTTACTTTTGTGGGATCAAACAATGCCATAGTGTGATTTTCACTGGAAGATCCATGTTTTATTGTTATATTTTTGCAGCCGAAAGGTTTGGCATCTGCCCCAAAGTATGTTCCGCTATTAAGTTCAATGGTGAATCCATCTTTGTGATCCCCACTTGGTATGTTATCCCATAGTTCCAAGAAGTCAATGATCGCTTCATCATTTTGGAAGTGGTCAAGGCATGGGGGATTAGATTGGTTCCATTCGATGAGTTCAGGATGGATAATGGGCATTACCTCATCGATCAGGTTAAGTTCATGAGATGTTTCAGTGAGGGTCAAGACGTTGTGGTGAAGGTCGTTGATGGTACTCTCCTTGTCAGAATTGGGCGTAGGATGTGACGTAGGGTCTGTGGAAGATGTTTCCAGTTTAGGAACCCAAGAGGTTTTAATCTGTGCTTCTCCATAAACAGGGATTTCTTTGTGAGGTGGAGGGGGTGATGTGTCTTCCTCATCTAAAGTATTTAGATGTATTGAATCAAACTCCCACTCATGTGAGTCGGTCTCTGAGTCACTTTCCAATATCCAATTGCTATACTATACCAGGATATCCTTCGAGTTAAACACTGCAGGTGTGATCGGTTGATGTACCATTGTAGATGAAATGATTGGTACTGCAGGAAGGATTATGGGGATCAATGAATCCAATACGGGGAGTGTTGGCATTGTTGAATCTACTTCTTCTGCTGGAATTCCTAGTGTTGTCGATACTACTGGGGGTTTTGATACTAATAATGGTGCTATTTATACTGTTGCTACTGCTAATGAGGTTGTTGGCTTGATTGGTGGGATGATTGGTGTTGTGGATGTTATTGCTGGGATTCTTAGCCTTAGTGGGGTAGTTGATACAGTGTGTGGTGTTGCTGATATAATCAAGGGTGACCTCTTTATGTTTGTAGTAGGCTGATATAGAGGTTTGTTGGGTTTCCATTTGAATCTGAGCTTAGCTTGTGGGATTTTTTTGGTGATAGGATCTTTATATATCCATTCTGCTAATTCCTCATCTCTGGTCTCTTCTTCTTGACTCTTTCCAAGGATGAAAGGCGTCAAAGTACATGCTACCTTGACTAGTGGTGTTTGAAGTAACCATTGAGGTTTACCATGAGTTCTAGGGGAAGTGGGCATTTGTCCAACACAAAAGAGTTGTCTTAGATTGTACTCCCTAGGACCTTCCTCTGCCATTTTCATCTTGAGCTTCTCTTTCTTGGGTATAGTGGTGTTTGAATTGGAAAGAGAGGCTGGACTAACATATGAGGTGGATGAGATGGCTTCTCTGTTGTTAGGAACAGTAATCTCTGGTTGGTGATTGATATTGTGACAATATGCAAAAGGATTTGCATCGCCCAGGATTGTAATTTCTACACCATTATGAGGGAACTTTAGACATTGGTGGTAGGTGGATGGAACAACTTGCATGGCATGTATCCAAGGTCTCCCTAACAACAAATTATACGGTAGAGGAAGGTCCAGAACTTGACATGTGATGTGCTTCACCACTGGGCCCACTCGGATTGGTAACACAACTGCTCCTTTGGATGAACGTCCTACATCATCATAGGCTTTTATTGTTAGCTTTTTGCATGGATCTACTGATTCAACTGCATATCCCAATGCTGTGACCAATTGTAGTGTATAGATATTCAGGCCTACTCCATTTTCGATCAAGACTCGCTTGATCCTATGTTGGTTGATAAATCCTTCAATGTGGAGTGAGGCGTTATGAGGTTGCTGGAAGGATGTATTATCACTTTCAGAGAAAGTGAGACATGGTGAGGACCTTAGATTTCCAACCATAGCTTGGAATTGATCTATATTTAGATTTGCAGGGACTAACGCCTCTTGGAGAGCTTGATCCAAGATTGTTCTATGAGATGGGGATAGGTGCAAAATCTCTAAGATAGATATCAGTGCAGACATCTTATCTAACTGTTCCACAAGGTTATACTGCTTTGGGATGGAAGGTGTGCCTTGTGAAGCTGCTTTAATGGTGATCTTGCCACGACGTGTAACAACATTGCAGGTAGAGCTTGGATTTTTTATGGTAGTGGTTGCAATTTGTTCATTGGCATCATTTAGGTGATTCATAGTGTAATTATAGGCGGCTCGCGTATAATTAGTGGTATCTATGTTTCGCCCTGAAGTGGAAGGACCCCTTTGATCTTGTGATGGAAGTGGATTCTTAAACATAAGATGATCATTATTTGTAGTTTTTGGGTCGTGTCCTTCAATTTCAATCTCGCCTCAGTCAATAAGATCCTGAATAAGATCTTTCAATCTGTGACAATTGCTTGTTTTATGCCCTTTCCCTTGATGGAATTTGCAATGTTCGTTGTCCCTCCACCATGAAGGTTTGACCTGAGGTTCATAATTTGATGTTTTTTGAAAGGTCACCAGATTGGAAGAAACCAACTGACGTAACACTGTTTCAATAGGTTCCCCTAAGGGAGTGTATGTATGTTTTGGTTTATAATTTTGCTGGTGTTGTCTGGGTTCTTCTTGTTGTACATTGCATCCTTGATTTGGGGGAGCAACTGTGTTGTTCTTGGGTGGGGGTTTTTGTCCCGCAAATCGGACCACAGGTTGTGCACTTTTGATAGTCCTTGCATCTACAACCCCATCATTGACAATGTTTTTATTTTTGTTCCAAAAGTTAGGCTTATCACTATTGAACCGCGGGCAAGGGCCATCCTTTGGCTCATTGTAGATCTTGACAAGCCCTTTTTTGATGAGGGCCCGTTCACATTTTAAACCCTTGGTGATCATGTCATTGAAGGATTCGGTGCCTTTCATGTCTAAGTGAAATTCCATTTCTTCATTTAAGTTGGAAATAAATATTTCCACTAGTTTTTGTTCAGGTAACTGAAGAGAACATCTGCTAGACATTTGACGCCATCTTTGCAGGAAGACTGAAAATAGCTCTCTTGGTTTTTGCTTAGTGTTACACAAATCGGCCATGGTGATATCACATTCAATGTTGTGTGAGTAGTGTGCAAGGAATTTCTGGACCGGTTCGTCGAAGGTCTTAATGCCACCCGCCAGTCGGGAAAACCATGATGTGGTTGTTCCTCCCAAACTTTTGGGAAAGAGTCACATTAGGTATGTGTCCTCATATGCCACTTCTAGGCAAGTTGAATGAAATTCTCTAACATGATCGTGAGGGTCTCCTTTTCCTCTATTCTTTTTGAACTTAGGTGTTTCAAACCCTCATGGAAAAGGTGGCATATATAGATTCCTATCAAAGGGATAGGGACAAATATCATTAAGTGAAAACTGGTTTGTTTTCACACCACTGTGGAGTTGTTGGGTGAGATTCTCGACTTGTTGCTGCAACATTTCAATGTCATTTGAAGGAGGAGGAGGTGGGGAATTTCCTTGATGAAGGTTGTATCTGATGTGATCTCAACCTCTTTCATCCTCATTACGACTTTGGCATTCCGATGTTTGCCTTAGTTGTACATGTTGGCATTATGTGAACCAGTATGAGGACATAATGACATTATATGTTGTCATTGATGTCAATATGTTGAAAGAGGTGTGAACCGGCATATGTGAGAACCAATATAACACTGTGAACCGACATTTGTGCCAAAGTGAAGTGGCGTGTTTGTTCAAGGTGAACCGACTTATGGTTATGGGAACCGGCACATGGAAGTGTTGTATGACTACCAGTTGGTAGTCTCAACTTTAGGGTTTTCGGTTGAAGTGCTTCAAGTCTGCGTGGCTCAACCGGTGACATTGTGTGATGAGTTAGCATTATAATGAAGAACAGATCATGTTGTCACATCAGCCTTGTGCGCATGAAGGAGATTGTTCCTATCTACCTCGGGAATGTGCAAAGTCTGTAAAATGGTGATATGTGATGGGTTATCAGCCGCCATGAAATCGGTGGAAAATGAACGATGGAGATTAATGCAGTGTGCTCAACGGTCAGGATTGAACCGTTCGAATTCCTTAACCTAATAGGTTTAGGGTTTAGGGTTTATGCTACCAACCTAACTGTTTTCCTATAAGGTCGATGTTGTGACTCTTTCTGAGGTTGTTGGGAAAAGTTGTGTGTGTGTATCCAAGAGAAGGGATACGTGATTCTTGCCAGACCAAAAGGAGAGAAGTGTTACCTGCAGAGTGTAAGTGTAGAAGGTGAAGAGGAGCTTAAGCAGATCTGCATTGGCATTGAGTGTTGTTACCAAATCATTGTAATACTTGTTGATCTCTAACCACCTCAACAGTTGGAAAATCCCTTAACAGGGTAGCCTTAACCGGCTTATTGTAAATCCTTTAACAGGGTAATTCAAAGCTATTGAGTTTGAAATCCTTTAGCTATTGAGTTCTTGAAATCCTCTAACAATGTAACCCTTAACAGGGTTTAACCCTTAACTAGGTATTGTAGCCATCCCTTAACCGAGTGATCCCTAACAGGATCGATTCCTAGCAGAACCTATTGTAATGTCTCTAACCGGACAAGGCTTCTA
This sequence comes from Cryptomeria japonica, assembly GCF_030272615.1. Lineage (NCBI taxonomy): Eukaryota > Viridiplantae > Streptophyta > Pinopsida > Cupressales > Cupressaceae > Cryptomeria > Cryptomeria japonica. The sequence goes on from NC_081409.1 coordinate 821,023,690, forward strand.
ATAGAGAAGACTTTCAAAGAGTTCAAAAATAGCTTGTGGGTATTCATCCCCATCGTGGTTTTTCCCAGTTGGGTTTCCACGTGAAAAATATGTGTGTCATGTGTGATACTTTTATCTTGTGATGCTCTGCTATTGTCTGTCAAGCATATGATGGTTCTGTGTTTTATGCCTGTCAATAAAACATGTTGAACTAGTTGTTATTATGATCTGATGATAGATTACCTATTTATGCATAAGGGTGAAATGGTAGTGTATTCTTGAGTTGAGTGAAAAGCTAAGTGAGTAACTGATTAATGCTTCTCTCAGACATTCTTAGCTTTACCGGTTGCACTTTGTTTCAAACCGGTGTTACTGTATGCCAGTCATTTGAAGTGTCTGTTGTCAAACTGGTTTAGGACTGTATTTTTGTCTGTGTTGATTCACCCCCCCCTCTCAGTACTGGTTTGGTACTATTCGCTCATCATTGAGTTATCAATTGGTATCAGAGCATCCTCCAAGTCCTCTATGTTATAAGCTTAACCGCTTGAGCTAAAGATCCCAGTAAAATGATGAAGAGGGAAGGTCCAAAGTTTAATAGGGAAAATTTTAGTATATGGAAAGACAAGATGAAGATATACATTAGAAGCATGGGTGCTCAACACTGTAGCTATGTTGAGAATTCCTATGTTGCCCCTACCGATACTCTCATTGATGACCAAAAGAGAGAGATATAGGAGAATGGGCAAGTCATGGAAGCCCTAATTAGAAGTTTATCTGACATTGATTTTATTGATGTCCAGGATAAGAAAAATCCCAAAGAGGTATGGGATACTCTTGAAAATATCTATAGCGGTGATGAGCATGTAAAAAAGGCTAAGGAAGAAAGCCTTAGAGGGAATTTTGAAGATATGCGGATGGTTGAAGGTGATACCATTCAATAGTATAGAATAAGAATCAAAACCGTTGTTGGAGATATCAAGAGTGCAGGTGGTAAAATAGAAGACTCCACTGTGGTAAGCAAAGTCTTGAGATCCCTATTGCCGATCTATGCAATATGGGTTGTTGCTATTCAGGAGCTGAGATCAATAGACAAGACTAAGGTATCCCTGGACTCCATCATAGCAAAGTTGACAGCCTATGAGCTAAATAGTTTTGATTGCAGTGTCCAAAAGACTGAATCAACTTTTAAAGCTTTTGTTGTACCATCCAGAAAAGGAAAAGAAGCTAGCACTAGTGGTGAACCAAGACAGAGCAGAGAAATGGATGATGAGATTTTGATGGCATTTGAAGCTCTCCTTGCTAGGAAACTTCCTAAAGGAACCGACAAATACAAAGGTAAGCTACCTTTGAAATGCTTTTCTTGCAACCGGATAGGACATATTGCTATAAACAGTCCTAATGGCGACAACAAGGACAAACCGGAAAGGTTCAAGAAATTCAAAGGAGGAAATCGGAGAAACTGCTTTGTGGCAGTTGATGAAGGTGTCACAGATGAAGAATCAGAGGATGAAGAAAAGGAAGATATTGTGTTTGTTGTTGTCAAGGAAGATGTGTCAGACAAGAAGGATCTTGTCTCCCGGTTTGATAATTCCAATGAGTGGATCATTGATAGTGGTTGTTCTCACTATATGACTGGTGACTGGAGCAAGTTTCTATCCTTGGAGGAGTATGATGGTGGCGTGGTTCGCTTTGGCAATGATGCACCATGCATGGTCAAAGGCAGAGGGTCCATCTCTCTGAATGGAAAGAGTAGTGCTGACAATGTGTATTGGGTTGATGGTCTCAGACACAACCTTCTAAGTGTTGCCCAGCTGAATGACAGTGGCCTCATTCTGAAATTCAAGAATGGAGTTTACAGAATCAAAGGAAAGAATGGTGAATTGGTGGCCACCGACATGTAGACCAAAGGTAACCTATTTCATCTGAATGCAAATATAAGTACATGTCTTATGGCTAAATTTGATGATAGCTGGATATGGCATATGGGACTTTGCAATGTCAACTTTGATAACATTGTGAAGGCCAGTAAGATCAAGGCAGTTAGAGGGTTGTTGGTGCTAAGAAAACTGGATAATACCTTGTGCAGAGAGTGTCAATTGGGGAAAATGTCTTCCTCAACCTTTAAAGGTAAATCTTTCACTGCTGACAACTTGCTTGATCTTGTGCATACTGATTTGTGTGGTCCTATGAAAACTAGAAGTGTGTAAGGTGATAGGTACTTCATGATTCTCACTGATGACTACTCAAGAATGATGTGGGTCACATTCTTGAAAGACAAGTCTGAAGCCTTTGTAAAGTTCAAAGCTTTCAGAGCATTAGAGGAGAAGGAAAGCGGTAAAAGGATCAAGTGCCTGAGAACTGATCAAGGAGGGGAATTCATTTTCAATGAATTCAACAAGTACTATGAAGAACATGGCATCAAGAGGCAATTGTCTGCCCCCCGGGCTCCACAACAGTATGGCCTAGCAGAGAGGAATAACCGGACTATGATTGAAGCATCTAGAACCATGTTGATTCAAGGAAAGGTAGCTCACACCTTTTGGAGAGAAGCAGTGAGCACTGCAGTCTACACAATGAACTGGGTACTCATCAAGAAAGGTAAGGATAAAACTCCTTATGAGTATTGGACTGGTAAGACACCTGTGGTTAGCTACTTTAGAGTGTTTGGTAGCAAATGTTACATCAAGAGGAGTGAACACCAGAGCAAATTTGATGCGAAATGTGATGAGGGAATATTCCTAGGATATTCCACCAAGAGCAAAGCTCTCAAGTGTTTCAACAATAGGACTCAGAGAATTATGGAAAGCATCAATGTAAGAGTTGATGAAACCTCTGAGAAAACTGAGGAAACCGGCAGTGATCAAGTAGTAAACGAACCGGTTACAACATTCTGGGAACCGGTTGTCAGTCAAACAAGTACCAGTAACAGTGTTCCTACACCGACAGATGTAGATGCTGATATTGATGGAGATGAGGATGAAGAAGAAAAGCAAGAGGAATCTATCAAGACCATTCCTCGGTATGTCAAGATGAATCATGATCCTAAGCAGATTATAGGAGATAAGGATGTAGGAATCCTTACAAGAAGAAAGGTCAGAGAAAACTCATGTATGATCTTTGAATTTGAGCCTAAATCATTCAAAGAGGCACTAAAGATGAAGACTGGATCAAGGCAATGGAAGAGGAACTTGAATAGATAGAGAAAAATGGTACATGGTCCTTGGTACCCAGACCAGAGCATAAACATGTCATTGGTACCAAATGGGTCTTCAAAAATAAGCTGAATGAGGATGGCACAGTGATTAGAAACAAAGCCATATTGGTGTGCAAAGGATATGCCCAAGAAGAAGGAGAAGACTATGGAGAAACCTTTGCTCCTGTAGCCAGATTGGAAGGAGTTCGTATGCTTCTTGCATATGAAGCTTTTAAAGGTTTCAAAGTATATCAAATGGATGTAAAATCTGCATTCCTAAATGGTGTACTTGAAGAAGAGGTGTATATTGAGCAACCAGATGGGTTTTCCCTATCTGAAGACAGTGACATGGTATGTAGGCTACATAAAGCCTTATATGGGCTAAAGCAGGCACCTAGAGCATGGTATGAATGCCTACATTCCCATCTTGTGAAGATTGGATTTGAGAGAACAAGTGAAGATAACAATATCTACTTGAAGTCTGAAGGAGATCAGATCCTGATCTATGAGATATTTGTTGATGACATTATCTTTGGTGGAGATGACAAGATGAGTCATCAATTTGTAGATGATATGAAGAAAGAGTTTGAGATGTCACTCATAGGGGAGATTAAGTTCTTCATTGGATTGTAGATCCAGCAAATGAAGGATGGAATCTTTATCACTCAATCCAAATATGTCAAAGAAGTGTTGAAGACCTTTGGCATGGAAGATAGCAAACTGGTCGGTACACCGATGGTGACCAGTTGTAAACTATCCAAAGAGGATGACTCAACATTGGTTGATGAAAAGGAATATCGATCAATGATTGGTAAATTGCATTATGCAGTGCATAGCAGACCAGATATTGCACATGCAGTTGGCATTACTGCAAGGTTCCAGAAAAGTCCAAGAGAATCCCACTTGGTTGTAGTCAAGCGGATTCTTAGGTATGTTAAGGGAACTGTTGACTATGGATTGTGGTATCCATACAGCAAGGATTTCAACTTGAAAGTGTTCACAGATGCTGATTGGGCTGGTAATGTAGATGACCAGAAGAGCACAACTAGTGGTGCATTCTTCCTCGGTGGTAGACTAGTCTCATGGATGAGTAAGAAGCAGAGTTGTATCTCTCAGTCTACAGCGGAAGCAGAGTATGTTGCAGCTTTCATGAACTGGACTCAAACAATTTGGATGAAGCATGTATTAAATGGCTTCAAAGTTCCTGTATCTGAACCGGTAAGTATATTTTGTGACAATACTAGTGCAATTAATATCTCTAAGAATCCGGTTTTATATTCTAGAACCAAGCACTTTGAGCTTAAGTATAATTTCTTAAGGGAAAAGGTTCAGAACAAAGAGATTGCATTGGAGCATGTTTCCAGTAAGGAGCAGTTAGCAGACATATTCACCAAGCCTCTCCCAAAAACTACATTTATGTACTTAAGAGGTGAATTAGGGGTACTGCCCCTTCAGGAGGTGAACTAAAGGTATATGCTCCACATCAGTCATGTATTGCATAGTCAAAATTTTCTTCAGGATTGATGTGTTGAAGGATGCTACTCCTCAGGGGGAGTAGCATAATGGAATAGGGAAGCTTATGCCTCCACTTTGGCATTGTTGTCAAAGGGGGAGAAAATGTGAAGCGGAGAAGATATCTGCAGAAATTGGAGGAGAAGATGTAAAGAAGAGAAGATATCTGCAGAAATTGGGGGAGAAGATGTGAAGCAGAGAGATATCTTTGTATATTGCCATCAATGCCAAAGGGGGAGATTGTTGGCATTATGTGAACCGGTATGAGGACATAATGACATTGTATGTTGTCATTGATGTCAATATGTTGAAAGAGGTGTGAACCGGCATATGTGAGAACCAATATAACACTGTGAACTGGCATTTGTGCCAAAGTGAAGCGTCGTGTTTGTTCAAGGTGAATCGGCTTATGGTTATGGGAACCGGCACATGGAAGCGTTGTATGACTACCGGTTGGTAGTCTCAACTTTAGGGTTTCCGGTTGAAGTGCTTCAAGCTTGTGTGGCTCAACCGGTGACATTGTGTGATGAGTTAGCATTATAACGAAGAACAGATCATGTTGCCATGTCAGCCTTGTGCACGTGAAGGATCCTGCATGAAGGAGATTGTTCCTATCTACCTCGGGAATGTGTGGAGTCTGTAAAATGGTGATAACATGTGATGGGTTATCAGCCGCCATGAAATCGATGGAAAATGAACGATGGAGATTAATACAATGTGCTCAACGGTCAGGATTGAACCATTTGAATTCCTTAACCTAATAGGTTTAGGGTTTAGGGTTTATGCTACCGACCTAACTGTTTTCCTATAAGGTCGATGTTGTGACTCTTTCTGAGGTTGTTGGCAAAAGTTGTGTGTGTGTATCCAAGAGGAGGGATACGTGATTCTTGCCAGACCAAAAGGAGAGAAGTGTTACCTGCAGAGTGTAAGTGTAGAAGGTGAAGAGGAGCTTAAGCGGATCTGCATTGGCATTGAGTGTTGTTACCAGATCATTGTAATACATGTTGATCTCTAACCACCTCAACAGTTGGAAAATCCTTTAATAGGGTAGCCTTAACGGGCTCACTGTAAATCCTTTAACAGGGTAATTCAAAGCTATTGAGTTTGAAATCCTTTAGCTATTGATTTCTTGAAATCCTCTAACAAGGTAACCCTTAACAGGGTTTAACCCTTAACCGGGTATTGTAACCATCCCTTAACCGAGTGATCCCTAACAAGATCGGTTCCTAGCAAAACCTATTGTAATGTCTCTAACCGGACAAGGCTTCTAACATAGCAGACTTCCAAAGAGTTCAAAAACAGCTTGTGGGTATTCATCCCCACTGTGGTTTTTCCTAGTTGGGTTTCCATGTGAAAAATATGTGTGTCATGTGTGATACTTTTATCTTGTGATGCTCTGCTATTGTCTGTCAAGCATATGATGGTTCTGTGTTTTATGCCTGTCAATAAAACATGTTGAACTAGCTATTATTATGATCTGATGATAGATTACCTGTTTATGCATAAGGGTGAAATGGTAGTGTAGTCTTGAGTTGAGTGAAAAGCTAAGTGAGTAACCGGTTAATGCTTGTCTTAGACATTCTTAGCTTTACCTATTGCACTCTGTTTCAAACTGATGTTACTGTCTGCCAGTCATTTGAAGTGTCTGCTATCAAACCGGTTTAGGACTGTATTTTTGTCTGTACTGATTCACCCCCCCTCTCAGTACCGGTTTGGTACTATTTGCTCATCATTGAGTTATCAGTACAATATCAAAATCAGAGGGTAATTTGTCTCCCTCTTGGGCAAGTATTAAAAGTGAGCATCAGCGTTGCTCCTGAGTATTTCGTCAAAAAGTCAGTTAAAGAGAGGGTTGTGTTGTGCCCTTTCTATTGCTGGAGGAGTAGGAGTACTTGGATTTTCATCATTTGGGTTTCCTCCAAGAGCTTCTTGGAATTCATTGATATCTTCCTCCTCTTCCTCTTCTATCTCGATTTGTCTAGACCTTGATCTGGTTTGAGACATTTTGTTTACAAGTTGTTGTTGAAGTTTGGTGAAAATGATGATGAGTTGGTGATGAAATGAGAGATTAATGTTTGGCGGAGTGTTTTACATATGGATCTCTAACACTAAAGGTAGATGTTACCAAATTTTTTCCTTGAATTGCTTGTTGTGTTTGGTTGACAATGTTTGATATGATAAGGTTTAGAGAGACCTGAGATGTGTTACAGACCCAACTACCTAGTAATGAGAGGATGCACTCATAGACTAGTTTTAACCTGTGTAGAAATGCATCTTAGGATGAATTTATCCTATATGTAGAGACACTCTAAAAAGTGATGTGTTTGTGTTTGATTCAAGCAATATCTATAAAAGAACTTAGGACAAGACCTCTTTATGTTTCAAGAGTTGGAATGGATTGATGATGTGTGAATGTGATAATGGTTGAAATGTTAACTTCAATAAAAACTTTGTGTTACAAAAGGAACAAACTCTTCCTCTTCTCTTTCAGGAGTTGATGGTTCTTCCCTAGCTATGTTGTATGTGATGCAAATGTCTGGAAAGAAGGCAGGATTGATTTTGCCTCCCTTATTTCTATGATAACTCAAAGCTCTATATTGAGTAAAAGCTCTGCGGTTTAATGACTCTTGATCAAACTTGTTTGATTTTCCTTGAAGATATAGACGCATGTGACGTAAGAAGGTTCAATGTGAGACATAGATTTGTCTATTAAGATAGAAGAATTTCCTTCTTTTGATGAAAGCCTTTGAGCTCAATGGTCTTTTCTTCAAGTTGATATGTTGATGAAGATTCTTCTTTCTCAAAATGTGAAGAATGGTCATATAGTTTTGATACTTTGTTTTTCCCTTTTGTTTTCGATCTTTGTTGGTATTTTGAAAATGTTTGTGTTGGATGAATACTTGTTTTGGAATTGATTTTTGATTTTTCTTTGACAAGAAAACAAAACAAGCACACAAGCACAAGAATGTTGCCTCAAAAAGGCACAAATAAGTGTGGGTCTAGATCAACCCAATCTTTGGACTTTTTATGACCCTTTCCTTTCAAGTGTTTTTGAGTATGTTTTTCCAAAAAGCCTGAAGTCGGCTCAGTTTAACACTGGTCTTGACACAAAACGAAGACACTTCAAACACTCTTTATCCCTAAGGTCAAATGGCCAGTTGCGATAATTTCATCCCACATCTTGATATTTCTTTAACTTTGGTACTACATACCTTATGAATCTCATCATAGTAGGTAAGGATGTGATATACTAAGTCTTGCACAAGCATAACAAATAGATGATCCCTATGATGGGGGAGTCACCACTTTTATTAGGCTACAAGTAACCTTTCAAAAAGCTATGTTTCTACTCAAGGAAATATGTATGGTGAGTATCTTGGGAGCAAAACCTTATATGCTCTTGCACTCAACTTCTGACAAATATCCTCAATCAATAAAACGGGTGGGCTACTACATAAAGGTGTTTAGTAATTTTCGATGTCTTTGGACATAAGTTCATTCTTCAGTGACTCGCTTAAGAGCCTTGTAACTTGTGGTGGGGCCCATTTGTCCTTTCAGCAAGTTACACTGTAGGAACAACTATACCCAAGGCTACATCTTTTGCTCACACCTAATTTCTATAGCGGCTCGAAGGATTTACCGCGCGAGGTCGTTCCCAAGAGTGATGTGTCTCTTGGCAAGCCTCTCTTAAAAAGATAAACTTTGAGTGTTACTAACACTTTTCTCTTGCACCTAGGACCATGAAAACCAAGGGAGAGGATAGTGTGTGTTAGAAGTAGGACCACTCGACAAAATTTTTGCACAAGTGTGCCAAACACAAAAGACACTTGTTCTTTTTAACTTATCATTACAATATGATCAAACTATTTGGAGATGTTGCTCCAACAACCATGGTGTTCTTTTTATCCTTCAAAGACAATATGTTGAGTAAACTAGGAAAATGAAATCCTAGTCAACTTAATGAAAAGCATGTTTGCTTGAAGTAAATCGCTTTGAAAAAGAAAACAAGTTGATTGTTCTTTTTATTTATCCAAAAAAACAAAGTGTGGATTATGAATTTTAGCTTGAGTTGATGCAAAGAAATCAAAATTTGTTTTGTTGAGTTTTTAAGCACCAAAAATGAAGTGTTTGAAGTTGACTTTTAAGCACCAAAAGAAGTGTTCAAATTGCCTATCTTGCATGAAAAACAAAGTTTGTTGTGAGTTTTAAAGCACCAAAATGAAATCTTTGAGGTTTGATTTTTAAGCACCAAAAAAGGAAGTGTTTCAAATTGCCTACTTTGCATGAAAAAACAAAGTTTGTTGTGAGAATTAAGCACCAAAATGAAATGTTTTGAAGTTGATTTTAACTTACAAAAAGAAAAGTGAATTTCTAAAATTTAAAGAAATAAAAAAGGGTTAGTTCAAAACCTGCACAAGAAACAAACAGTCAGTAAAATCCACACACATGGTGGGCCTCTACAAGCCTAAAAAAAATTAATTTTTCGGTTACAAGGCATTTTTTACAACGCTCTGTTACAACAACGCTACTCTGTGTGAGAACAAAAGGGCTACTTAACACAAAAGTGCAAAAACAAGTACAAAAGCGCTAAACGATTTTTTTTATACAGAGAGCCAAAAGCACCAATATTGGAACAAAAGCACTACTTTGGGGTCAACAACGCTATACTATAGACAAAAGCGCTAATTCTGGGACAATAACGCTAAAAGACTAAATTGCGATAGCACTAAAGCGCTTAAGCGCGACCTGTGTGTCAAGTAAAACAGTCAAACACATTAGTAGTTTAAAAAGTTTCTCTTTGATTCACGTCGGGTTCACCAAATGATGCTCTGCAAAATGGGAGGTTGTTAGACAAAAACCTGTGGTCGTATAACACATAAGAAGCACACGAAACAAAGAGAAATGTTAGTGTTAATCAACCAAAGACTAATCTAAACAGGCATGCCAAGAGAGACACTAAAAACATAATGAAGCATTTAACTATGAAAGCAAACACAATAAGGCATCTCCAAATGCCTTCCACCATGCTTGTAGCTCATCCTCCCTTGTTCCTCTCCTCTCCAAGTTCCAAAATAGTGTAGCTCTCAGTAGCTTTTTGCACTATGGATGCCTTATGGAGGTTCAAGATGAAAGATGATTAACTAAATAATATGCAAATATGAACAAGAGCTAAAATAAGAGATTATCTAATTAGCTAGTGTTGATTTTAAACCAACAGAGTGGATATGATTGATTTATACTAAAATGCTCTTTAAAAATGACTATAATGTAAATGCATACAAGTTTTCAGGATCTGGATTATGAAGAAATGGGCTCTATTTATAGGAAAAATGGAGCAATGGATGGTTGAGATTGAGTAATTTGAACAAGGGTCGGGATTGAATGGTTTGTGATCCATGTGAGGACTTTCAACCCAATCCCAAGATGACAAGTGTCAACATGAGAGGGGTTGAGAGGAGAGGGAATAAGCATTAAATGTTTGACATGACATGAGGGTTAACTTGGGAGGTAAGGTTAAGATTGGGTTGAGTGAATAAACTCATTATCCAAAGAATAATGCTTTTATCCAATGGATAAACTCTTATGCAAGAGTTAGTGAGGATAACCATGGTCAAAGCAATAAATGCTTGAGGAGACACATGGGTTATATGAGGGTTGAGTTAGGGGTCAAAGTCCCTAACCATGGGTGCAAGTGGATTTAACCATAAATGGTCATGTAAGAGCCATTAATGGTTTGGAAGACTTTAGAGGTTAGGGTGTTGAACACATTAAGCCTTAAATGCTTTTCAAAGACTTTGAAGTCTTTAAGAAGTGACTCCAAGTTGCTTAGGAATGTGACAATAATTAGGGGATGGATTAGGATAATTAGGAAGGGGTTAGAAGAATCTAGAAGGGGATTAGAATTGCAAGTGGGTTTGGTGGGTGAGAGAAAATAGAATTTTTATTAAAATAAAATTCATTTATTTCAACAAATAGGTGCAAGTTGCATTTTTAGGAGAATGCAAGTGGGGGGGGGGGGGGGGATTTAATGATTTAAATAAGTGTTTTATTTAATTTATTTAAAAGAGGAAAGGGGATTAAATTGAATAAATAAGATTTATTCATTTAATTGATTGTGAATTTGGTTTAATGAATGAATTAAAATAAATTGAAAAATTTATTTAATTAATAGGAGAATGTTTGAAGATGAACTAATTAAATATTAATTTAATTAACTGATGGCTAGTGGATTTTTAATCAAACAAATAGCAAATATTTATTTAATTAAAATGGACAGATTTATGTGACTACAAGATCAATCAACCCTAAGTTGTAAATAATCATCCTATTTATTTTTTTTATATCTGCCCAACATATTTTGAGACTTTAAACTTTTCCCCCAACTACCATACTTGAAACTAGATAACAAACTTAGGTATATTTAATCTTATACCATCTCCAATAAAATAAACACACAAATATTGAAAAATTTCTATGTAGTCTATTGATCTATCATACAAAAACTAGCTCAATCATGACATATACATGTCATATAGCCTCAAACAAGCCTTAACTATTAGAAGTTACCCCATCTTTTGGTTCATCAATTTTCTTCATCTTCTAGCTAATTAATATTGTTAATAAAAGTGTTTTATACTAAATTCAAATAAACTCCTAGAGTTTCATATGCATGCATAAAACAAAGTTTAATTTAAATTTTCAACACAAATAGAAGAATAATAAAATCTATACATTAGTCTTAAAACAAACCATACTCAAATAAATATTTATAAATCTCATAATATAGTCTTCATTTTAAGAATACTAATATATTTACTAATTTTATTACATATGAATATAGATACAACTAAGATTTCCTTAATAAATATGATGGCCATTACCATGTTTTATAAAATTCAACCTACAATAGTTAGGAGGTATGTACTAACAAATAAAACTAATACAATTAAGATTTCGTTATTAAATATGATGACCATTGCCATGTTTTATAAAATTCAATATAACTCTAGCCACACTCACTATTATTTTTCAACAAATAATGTGCTTTTTTATTCTCAACTCCTCGTGGGTCAATAATATAAAACCAATTGATAAGATAAAGGCATCCAAATATATATATGATAATAATCGAGATCATGAATCATGGTATTATAGTTTTCCCTTGAAATGATGCATTAATCTATGTCCCCTACCTTAAAGTCTAAATGAGTTGTTCATCATTAACTGTCGCGAGGTACTCTTGAATCAACTCTAGAAGAACTATTTTGACATAAGTACTCCTATATTTATCTATCACTGTTCTTAATATCCACACTACAAGTAGTGCGTGTCAAATGAAGATATTATAGTATCAACTATTTCATGTCAATAATTGTGTAGGTGACATTGAAGCTAATTTATTAGATTGACATTAATCCTTATTTCATAAATTTTTAAATGGATTAAAGAATCTATAATGACTTATTGAATTGCATTCAAATTGAAACTATATACTTAAGGTACATAAATTACACATCATTTTACTAACCTCGATTAATCATTTTCTCTTGATTTTAAGTTTATCTTATCATGACCATAATCGATTGACGACGAACACAAATCGAGCCAAATAAGAAATGTTATAATATAAATCTATCATTCTACATTAAACTGTGACATCAAAATATTCAAATTCCACTTTTTGAATAAAACTCACTTTTGGACAAAAAACCAATCCAACAGGGCATCCTCCATTGATGGACCTCAAAAAGCTTAAAAATTCAAAATACTCAAAACAAAAATCTGAGAAAACCATTGGTCTTCGTGTATCGGACGACACAAAAATGCATTCAAAATTCCCTTCCCATAGTCCAATAAAATTTTAGTAGCATTTTCCCATATAAACCGATATTTTTTTAAATTTGAAACATAAAAATAATATACTCACTCAAAAGAAAAACCTTAAAAGAGGGAGAATGTTTAAAATCACACTAAAATTTATTTGCAACAAATGTTAAATCAAAATATGAAGAAATGAAGAAGATATGTGAAGTCTTACCTCATTTTTCTTCAAAATGAATATGCAAACAACTCCCAACATACCAAACGAAATTTGTGCAATTCTTGGACAGCTTGAAGGCCTCCCAATTCCAACTCCAATTCAACAAAACTCACTCCCAACATACCAAACAATATTGTACAATTATTGGACAGCTTGAAGGCCTCTCAATTCCAACTCCAATTCAACAAAACTCATTTAAATCCACTAACAAACTAATTCATTCTTCAAAACCCAAAAATCAAGCTAACCCACATGGGTCTTTGACTAAACTAACCCATTTGGCTAAGTTCATTTGTTTGTCAAAGAAAAAAATAAAGCTCCAAAAATAATGAAATGCTCCCTCTCTCCATTTGGGAAAACTCTCCCTTTTGAAATAAAAATCCTACCTTGCATTTTATGATTATTCCCTTCATGTATTTAATGCATGATTATCCCTTTTATTATCACTTTATAATAAAATATATCTCTAGACACCCAAATTTGTCCACTAATTAAATGAATACTTAGTATTTATTTCATTATTTAACCATCGATCAACAATTAATTAAATTAATTCATATTAACCCTCTTCTCCTATTAATTAAATAAATTATTCAATTTATTTGATTTAATTTACTTAACCAAATTCTGACAATTAATTAAATAAATAAAGCATGTTTATTTAATTAAATCCCCCTCTCACATTTAAATAAATTAAACCCCTAAAGGCCCATCCCTTACATTTAAATAGATAAATATTTATTTAAATTCCTAGATTCCTCACACACTTGCACTTTCTAGAAAATGCAAGTTGCACACTAAACCCTCCTTCTAATCATGTATAAACCTCTATTATTAGTCTAATAACCCTCTAAGTGTTTGCACATGCCTTAACTAAGGGATTAGTGAATAGTCACTTCTCAAAACATTTAAGGCTCTTACAAAGCATTAAAAGCCTTTTACTTTCCACAAGTTAACCCAAGTGGGTCTTTGACTAAACTAACCCACCTTTGACACTTGGTTAGAGACTTGTCCAATAACCCAACCATCCATGGTAACCCTCAAGTCTCTTCAAGCATTTAATGCTTTAACCAACCTAACCCATCTTTAACCCTTGCACATTCCTCCAACCCTTGGTTAAAGGCTTATCCCTTAACCTAACCATCCATGGTAACCCTCAAGTCTCCTCAAGCCTTAAAAGCTTTGACCAATCTAACCCTTTAACCCTTGCACATGTTACAAGTGTGATTGTCGTTGCACCAAAAGATCGTCATGTTAATGTTTGATACACCCACTATACCTATAGAATTTGTAGGAGGCAGTTAAGCCATGTCACAAATTCGAGCGCTGCGCTACACAACACAAGGAGACCAAGGGCGCACACCTTGCAACAATCCCCCCCAGTGCAAGCAAGGGGTTTGAACCTATGGCCAAGCTCTGGTACCACTTGTTACAAGTGTGGTTGTCGTTGCACCAAAAGATCGACTTGTTAATGCTCGATACAACCACTAGACTTATAGAATCCATAGGAGGCGATTAAGCCATGTCACAAACCCGACCGTTGTGCTGCACAACACAAGGAGACCAAGGGCGCACACCTTGCAACAACACATTCTTTTACCCCTTAGATAAAAGCTTTATCCATGAACATAACCTTAACCTAATCACCCATGGTAACCATCATGTCTCTTCAAACATTTAATGCTTTGTCCCTCTCCTCTCAAGCCTTCCCTTGTTGACACTTGTCTACATGGGATTGACTTGAGGAGGAGCACATGGATTGAGGATCACCACTTCCTCAGGAAATCCTAACCCTTCCTTAATTGAAACTAAATCACAACCCTTCATTTGCCCATTTTCTCTATAAATAGGGCTCAATTCCTTCATTGTTGAGGATCTCACACGCATTAGAGTTATCCATGCATTATTACTCTACTTAGAATTTGAATGTTTTGTAGGAAGCCCTTTGTTTTATGCTTTAGTTCTTCCACTAGTTGGAATTGCTATTTAGCCTCTAATATTTTATTTGCATCCTCATCCACACTTGACATAATCAACAATCTCCCATCCTCTATTTGGCGTCCATTGTGCTAGTGCTAGAACTAAGGGCATACTCCACATAGTAGAAGGATCTTGAATAGGAGGAGGACAAGGAAGAGCTAACGCAAGGGAGCATCATGGGGAAGTTTCACATTCATTTTGTTTTGTTCATTTCCTAGCTTCTTGTTTACTAATCTTCCTTGATAATGCTTTTAAATGGTTTAGTTTTATGTTGACAACTAATCTTTACTAACCGTTTTATTGCGTTTCAATATCATTTTAAGAAAACATCTAGTTTATTAATAAAAATATATGAATATTTATATAAATCTATTTTTTTCATGTGTGTGTGTGTGTGCATTTTATTAGAATTGTTCTTTTTCTTCTTTTTTTTTATACATCTAAAGCAAACATTTGATTTTGAAATATAATAGTTATAATAAACATTTTTAACATATAGTTTTAAATGTGACTTTTTATAAAGAAAACAATTTACTTCAATATTTGTAAAGAAATTCATTCCCAAACATTCTAATTCAATTTTTAAAAAATGTTTAAAATAGTGAGTGAAATTTAAGGTTATGACACTATCTCTATTGGTTTGACTAAATTAAAAGTTCATGATTAGTTACTGGCATAAGTTGACAAGTCTACCTTTTGTTGCACCTCGAACACCTACAAAACAATCCAATACTCATTGGATACGTCACAACATTGTTAGTACAAAATTAATTCAATAAATGTAACTTATAATATCAATACAACCATGCCATAAATAAAATTTACAACTTCTAAGTTACTTAACAATTATACCTGACCATTATGAAGTTAGTTCTTAATATATACCATTCAGTTTTTATATATATATATATATCAAAATTAAAAGTGTTGTCACTGTAGACATTAGAGTTTGCCTTAGCCCAAATTACATCGGGACCACACGCGAGTAACAAAATAAAAAGATAGTCTATATAGATGTGACATCATCCAACACATTATTTAGAATGTAACAGACATTTTGACAGAAAACCCTTACAAATCAACTCATTCCAACAATACATCAAATCCAAAGATCTGATAGGATTGTTGAAAACAAAAAACACATTTGAGGAACAAAAATTTTAATGCAGAAGTTTTATGTCCATCTACCAAACAAACTGAACCTGAAAATAAGAACACAAACCCCCATATCAGATAACTGATACTAATCAGATATGCTCATGACATCTCCGTCGGTGTGGCAAAAGCCCTTCTACACTTTTTATTTCCAACTCGCATTGGGCATAACGTTGAACAAGGGAGAGCTTGAACTCCACTGTGGGGATTGAAGTTGAATATCACTGTATTGTTCCCACCATTTCATGAAGCTACTCTGCTCCAAAAATACCTCAGCAGATACGGTCTTTCCTGAGATCATACTCCCTACGTATTTTTCGAACTCAAGACTCTCTTGCAGAGGGGCTTTCTTGTCTTGCTCTTGTTGGAGACTTATTAAGGCTTTACGAGCCTCTTCTAAATGAGCCCAGAATACTGAGTCCTCAGTTAATTAAGGATGCAAAATTTGTGCGGCCCTTTTTTCCTCTAACAGTGCGAGTTTGCTCTTTTTCTTTCATCCATTTCTCCAGAACTATGTGACGATGCGGTCGGACCTCATCTGAAAGATAGCTTTTGTTTCCCTTCCTTATGTGATAGTACTCTGCAATGTCCAGAGGCTCTACAAGCCTTCTATATGCAGTGCCCGCTTTGATCCATTTATTTCTGGTTCGGAAGTCACTGGGCAATACATGCTTCTCTTCCATCTCAACAATGTCATCCCAGAAAGTACCCAACTTTCTTCTGGCCATATCTACATAAAAATCTCTCTTGGCATCAGACTGTCTGAAAACATCATAATAGCCGATTTTGTTACCCTTACAAAGCATTTTGTACTGTTCCACCTGTGCCATATGACTTTGGTTCTCGCTTAACTTCGTATTGAGTTTTTCAATGTTCATATCTTGCTGATTTCTCTTTATTGAAAAGTTTTTGGTGTTCGTGTTGGGGATGATTTTGGGTGCTGGTCTTTCTGTTTGGGGAGGATTTTGTTTCTTCTGTAATTTAGTGTTTTTTGGTTTGAAGAGGATAAGTTAATACTATTGTTTGTGTTTTCTAGATTTGACATAGGAGAAAGGACCTAGTAGTTCAGCATGTATCAATTGTTGTGAGGGTTGTTGATACCTTTTGTTCCAAAAATTGAACAAATAAAATCTATTGTTTGAAACAAAAAATATCAATTTTTGTTAGGAAATGTACCAACAGTTGTTAGGAAATGTACCAATAGTTGTTAAGAAATGTACTAATATTGTAAAAAGCAACCAATCAGGTGATGCCATGTCAGCTGCACAACTATTGGGGTCTCTTTTGCACGCCTATTGGTCTCACTTTTTTTGGGGGCTGTTTTAGACACCTTGGCAAAAAGCATGCTGATGTGGCATCATATTTGATGATGTGGCCCTGAAACCTTAGTTATAAGCAGGAGACTTGCCAAGTAAGCTGCTGAAAAAAAATCGGAGTGATTTGAAATTTCCAAATAGGATTTTGAGAAGCGCGAAGTTAGGTTGCATAACTACTGGGTCCTTTCCCCTATACATTCTGATTCAATAAATCTGAGTTTTTGATATATACATCTACATATGCATGGACATAGACATAGACATTGTTGATTTATGATTTTATTTGGTCTTTCAAAAATAAGTATATCATAGAAGTTATATGATAAAAACTGAACAGTGCTACTGAGACTTGTTTGCAGAGAACAGAGGTCCAGATGGCGAAGGATTGTCTGTGGTGTGCCCCCATTGTTTCTCTGGTTTGGATTGTTTCAACAATTTTTTCAGAAAAGGCAGTTCAATAGAGTTGTTGATCCATGTGGAATACAGCCAGCATTTTGATGTTGAGTTTGGTGATTCATTGGTATTAAACACAACCCAATCTAACTTAGTGCTAACATTGAAAGCATGGGTTAGAGCCGGATGGAAGGCATATGCAAGAATTAGACTTTATTACAAGAATACGGTCGTTTAAGTTGAAAAGCATACCAAACCGCCGAGGAATGACCCCTTCTAATCTGGGATAAACTATCAGTAGAATCACCTCTGAGACTTCAGGGGAGCTAGGCTCTGCTCTTCCCTGTTCTTGGCACCTCATCTCCTCTCTCCAGCCTGCCTTAATCTAAATCTCAGAATACTTCTTTTTCATATTTTATACATTATTTGCCTATTTTATTTGACTTAAATGTTGAATTCCATGTGTTCATTCTGGCGAAATCTCACTAACCAAACGAGCTTACAAAGAATAAGCTAAACTATGGGGTTAGAAAACGAAATTTAGGGGAAAAATATTTACTTATAATGAAATATAAAAATATTAGCAATTTTTGCATATTGTATCTATGATTTTCAGAAGACGAATCATGCAACAAAAGTTAAAGCACAATCAATGAGAATTACCTGAGCTCCAACACCGATTGCTTCCGACCCCTAGGCTATTCCCATCTCAAAGGAGTTTAAGACGAAGTTTGTAAACTGTCTTGCATTTAGCAAGGCTTGATCGATACCTTTCAACATATGGCCATAATCCGTGTGCTCTGAAATACAGGTGCCTGCAATTTGATCGAATGCTATTGCTTCTTGGCTTTGCATACTGAAATGCAGCAACTTAAGGACAGCTTCAGAGTCCTCAAAACAAGCTGCACCATGGGTTGAACAGAACATATAAGTACCGATGGGTACAAACGGGCTTCTATCACCAGGTTCTCCAGGGTAATTGTTTGCTGTAGTAGACGTGCACTTGAGGACATTGTTAAGAAGAGTCATGCAAGCTTCCGAAATAGAAAGAAGTGGTACAGCAACGCAGTCAACGTCCATTTTGCTCCGCCAGTGAGGTACAATTGCACCCAATGGCTTGGCAATTGATTCATATGGTGCAAGGTACATCCTGGGAACAATATCATACTTGCACACAACATGACAAAATCTGCCCAACCAATCCTCACGCCCAACTGCCTCCCGAATTATGGCATTTCCAAACAAAGGAGCACCAAAATTAATGCAAAAGAAATTGGAGTTTCTCGACCGCTTTTCTAGAAACGAGAGAGTGGCCAGGGCAGCAACTGCACCTCCAATGGAATGGCCCACAAATATAATGACTTGTTCCTTAAAACCTTGCATCTGATGCAACAAACAAAAAGGTAATTACATTCTACTTATAATCTAAGATATCTATTGAATAAACTATAAAGTAAAATAGGCTTTTTCAATGGGCACTGAACAATTGCGGAATATCTGATTGACAATAATTGATGTTTATCCAACGTTGTGCAACTGACTGTTAAAGCTGGAGCATACCGATGACGACATGGTTCACTGATCCTCGTATCATTGTGGCTGCTACAAAGCAGGCCAAAATTTCAAGGGATCTACTCTGACCCTTTGTTGACCAAACCAATTAAATATTGCATGCTAATTCATAAGGCATAAAAATATGGAGTACTGAAATTTACGAATATTGGGGGCACAATATATGGAATTATTAGAGAATATTGGTATTAAGGGCTGTTTTTACCAGGGTTCGAACCTGTATGTTTCAGGTTATTATGCCTATCTTAACCACTTGACATATGCTCAGCAACAATAATTTTTGACTCAAGTCACTTGCAGTTGTATTTTAAAAACAGCATGTATATTATTAATCAGGATATTGCTATATCTACATAACAAGGGATGTTTAAAATGAAGTTTCAAAGATGTAAAATAAACCTTTTAAATATAGACCCTCACTTCTTGTACCCAATACACGATATATGTGACAGCCTTCAAATAGGGGCTTTCACAAGGGCAAAAGAGTGTAAAAGAGTGTTTGATGTATTTTCATTCAATGATAATAAATAGGCTTTTGTTCAATAGATCTTTTTATTCTTTTCAAGTACATTTGAGCTTTTTATCCAGTCAGTCACACTTAACACTACTCTTTTAATAGGAGATTCTATTCTCTCTTACGAGAATCACCTTTTAAGTAGTTCTCATCTTTTTGAACATTTTCTTAATAAAATCATATTTTTTTAATTAAAAAAGGGGTAAAAATTTATTCAAACACAAAGAAAAAACAAACAGAGAGATGAGAAAAAGAACTAGAGAACCCTATCACTATCCACTAACTGATCTAGCATAAGAACCATATCGAGAGGCAATTGCCCCCTATCCACTATATTCCAACCTAACATCTGATCCGAGACCCATTTGGCCAAACAGTCAGCAACACTATTCCACTCCCTAGGAATGTGTGTGAAAGTAACTAAATCCAAAGAGCTGCACAACTGAAGAATATGGCTAATAACTAAAGCCAAATGCCAACTAGCATCCCCATGCTCTTGCCAGGTTAACAAATTCACCACCACCTGAGAATCAGACTCACAAATGATTTCATGCCAACCAAGAGCAGAACAATGCTGAATAGCATACAAAATGGCAAGAGCCTCCTTAAATTATTAGTATTAGAGCCCTTATAGGCAGAGAAATAAACTGAACATCACCAAAACTGTCCCGCCCAACGCCACCAATGCAAGCATGCCCAGGGTTCCCCCAAGATGAATATTGCTATCAGAAATCAACTATATAGTTTCCAAGTCAAACTCATTAACCTATGTTTCATGAGTAGTGGTTCACAACAAACCATCTCTCATGAGAATGAATGGTCAACTTAGCATTCATTGCATATAGGTGATGCTCACAAAGGTGAAGCATTGGACCTTCCCGAGAGGTCACCCATCCAATACTACTCCAACTCAAGCATGCTTAACCACAGAGTTTCCTCCAAGATTAAACCCACTTAGCTTGCAACCCCATTTGAAAAACCTTCAGCAAATTGGTATTTCAATAAAAAATGATTATCTTCAAAGAAGTAACATGAATTCTTATAATCCCTACTTACTTTAATCAAAAACATAAACTCTTATAATCATTTAATTAAGCATGACAGTGAATTGACATCAATGACATTTTGAACACCTCTGTGACTCAAACTCTTAACTCTGAAAATTGAAACTAACACTACAAACACTAATATCAAGATAAAACTTTGAAAATTCACAACAGAAATATAATGATATAAATATAATTTCAAGAAAATTATTATATTATTGAATAAAAGATGGTTATGTTTATAGCTTCCATGAAAGAACATAAACTCCTAAACTCCTATAATCATGAATCTAACTATGACAATGGATTGACACTCAACCACATTTTGAACCCTTCTAAGATTTTAGTATCTTCTCAAGACCGTCTTTTAGTTCACAACACTGAACAAAAGTATTTATCTAATAAAAAATATTCATACATTTATTCAGAGCAAAAACTTAAGAACAGATATTAGTCTAATCAATTAGATATCTCATCAACAAAGAAAAGTTTATCAGATTAACATTGCAAGTGGGTAGTGATCGAATTATTTGAGGATTAGAGCTCGATTTTGAAATGCAAGAACAGGGATCCTACATCACAAAGCAACCTTATAATATGGATTAACAGTTTTATTTACCTTGGCCTTGAATTCTGAATTTTCCAGAATATGCCGGAATCGGTTGAGAGCTCCCTTGTGAACAAGAGCTGGATTATCATCATCACCCTTTAGGCTAGCAGGGAAGATTTTGTCATTCTGGATATTGCACTCTCCATATTTGCTATCTGAGACAATGAAATCTTCGTTTCGAAACGAAGGGAAGATCACATATACTACATCTTCATCTTTTTTCAGAAGAAAACTGTCTCCTTCATTGTTGGAAATACTGCATATCTCCTCCCAAGCCTTGGTCATGATCCCACAGGTAGCAATCAAACTTCCAAGCTCCTGGCCAACACTGAACCTACAGGTAGCAACAAATCTACAAATTAGCACCACATGGGCATTACAGAAACCAAGGCTCATTTAGTCAAAAACCCCTTAATGATTATCTGATTAAACTGGCTTGGAATTTTCTAAAGAAAAATTGATTCAGATTTCTATTGTCTTTTGACCACACAATACACATTCTGATGGATTTTTATAAAACTTATCTCTTACTTCCACTAATCTAATCTAAGTCTGCGTTCCCATACGATCAATTAACAACATGAAAAATTTTAAGATCGTAATTTTCAGAGTCTAGTATTAAGATAAAACAGGGCAGAAAAACAGAGTATCGTCTGCAGCAATAAAGAGAAGGAAGAAATACCAAAACAATTAAGGCATCTAAAGTTAGCCACATCCACAAGAAAAGCAGGTGTGTATTATTCCTGTATATTAACTGCAGAAAAACACGTAGTTTCATCGTCAATAAAATGTTCCTTCTCATGTCAATTGATAGAAAATGTGTTTAAGACGATGAAGGGACAGTGGAAAGGAGAAGAGACTCGAAACATATGGGAATGAGAATTTCAATGGCCAGTCCTTTTCATTTGAAGATTTTTTAGTAGATTATGTCAGTATTTTTTTTATCAATGTTTCAGATCATATTTCATAATTTATCATGGAGATGAGCAAACAAAAGAAGAGAATTAATAGATCATAAGAATATTTTCATCAAAAAAAATAAAAATTTATTAAATAAAAAAGAGATTTACAAAGCAATAATGGTCAACAAACCAACATAGAACAATTAATTACATATTCTTATTCTCCACAACTAATTGCTCTAACATATGAGATAAATCTCATAAGGCAAATGTCTCATATCCATAACATTCCAACCTTGTACATCCATTTGGCCAGACAATCCACTACTCTATTCCACTCCCTAGAAAGACAATCCACTATTCTATTCCACTCCCTAAAAATGAGAGAAAAACCAACAGAATCCAAAGATGTAGTCAAACTTAAAATCTGTCTAATAAGCACAGCTAAATACCAAGTAGCATAATCCAATGGCTGGTCATTCAACATATTCACCACCACTAATGAATCAGATTTGCAAATAACCTTTTTTCCAACTATAATCATACTCCTCTAGCTCTCTACTATTCTAATAATGAATAACTGAATGTAACCCAAAATATTGATACTAAAAAGATCTTACACAATTGAATCTAAAAACTACTCATGCTTTATCTAAAAATCTTCAGAACTCACAAAAATAAAATTTGCATAAAAATATCTTCAAACTTATAACCCAAATGAAAACTTACAATGGAGGGTTTGCGAATTCTAAATCCATTGCTTGTTACCTGCTACTTGCCTGTCATTTGAGTTTTCAGGGAGGTGCATTTATAATCTTCTCTCTTTTTTCCCTCTCTTGTTTAAACGAAAATAAAAATAAGAAATTCAGGAAGCAGCACAGCAACATCTAAAAAATGCATTGGAAGAAAAGTCTCGGGGGCAAGTCATCTCAATAAAGATGTCGCATCGAAAGAAAAGTCTCGGGGGCAAGTCATCTCAATAAAAATGTCGTCATGAAGATTTTATATTGGATATATTGCAAATATTCTTGGTAGAGAGATAATGCAAAGAAAGTCCTCCTGGGAAGCTCTTTGGAAAATGCTGCTCGGTGTTGGGCCACACCATATGGTTTGCTATCTAATCAACAAATTGTAAACTATTTGGGGTGCTTCTGTTCTGGTAATGCAGAATCTGATTGTAGTTATTAATACATTAAATTCGCATTTTTGGTTGCAAAGCGTTTTCTTCATTTTATAATGATTGTGTTAATCAATCACTTCCAAACATCTAAGATCAAACAATAGATCATATTACACCAGTTATTTACAATGGGAACAAGTCCATTAATAGTGATTTCCTTCCCGCCTTGAAATACACGTGTTTTGGAATTTATATGCAAGGACATTAGCTTCCTGGCAACGAAGCCATGGATACCTCGGAGCCACACCAGTCGAGGCCTCTGCCCAACAGATGCAGCTGCACCAGAACCAGGGGCGGCATACGACAAAACCCCAGCATCGGCCAACGGCAAAGTCTTTGAACCCCGTTAGCGGTAGATGACAGCATCTCCTCGCTGACCATCAACAGTCCTTTCCCCATCCTGTCCCTTCGGACAACCAGCGATATGCCCTCGCACGATCACCCTGCCCAGAGCTCCCGCCTAAACTCCCCATTCGAATTTTTTTAATTATTTTCTTTTTGTTGATTAAGTGATTTTTGCCTTTCTAATTTTGTTGGTAATGGTGAAATATATTTTAGAATAATTTCAAATTGAGATAATAATAATTGGGTATTTAAGGATTATTAGTAGATATAGTCTTTTTTTTTTGCTTAAGTGGGCTTACATACATATTTGTTTTTATGTGTGCATATTTTTGTTATAAGACTTGGATATTCATAGATTTAACAATCTTCAAACAATTGATAAGATTGTGAAGGCGAGCTCCTCATAATCTATGATAACAATATTTATTGTTGTCTTTGTATAGTTAGACTGTGTGCTTTATTGATTGTTAGTGTCCAATCCGTTTTTTAGAGGGGATTTGTCATTAGCCACTATGTGACTAGAGTAATTGGAACCACTTTTGTTTCCTTCTTGTGTCCATGCATATGCAAAATGTTGAAATTTCATAATAGAAACCAAACATGTACCAATAACCATGTCAATTTGAGGAAACCAAAATAAGGAGTGGAAAACACTATTTTTTTATAATGGTAAAGAGATAACCAAGGAATGGAGATAAACCTAAACCAAGGTGTCTTAGGGTTTGGAAAGGGAAAAAGGAGAGATGGGGAATAAAAAATAAATATAAAATGGGAAGACGATTCAATGTAAAAATATAGTAAGCATTAGCGTCAATTTTCTCCTTTGCAAATTTTGCTCAACCAATTCCCCAAGTGCAAAAATTAGCATCTAATATGTAAAAACAATGGAAGGAGTCATATTTTGAAGAAATGTTGGAGTGAATTTTGGGAGGGAAACTGTCTTTCCAAAAAAAAACCAATAAAATATTTTCTAAAAAATGATATTAATTAGATAAAAGGACCAAGCTAACTAATAATCACCTAAAATTAGGGATTGATTCCAAGCTTGGGAAGGTTCAAGTTTCTATAGAAAATCAAGGGTAAAGGTGGCCATCTAAAGATGGTTGTTATAATTTCATATAAGCTTTTGGATATATGATTTAGAAGCCAAAAAGAAACAATTTTGTACTAGACTTTAGAGATAGGACTCTTGAAGTAATTGAGTAAAAGGTCAAAAGTTGGTTATAAGAAGTTATATGAGGACCATGAAAAGGATAATACACCTAGGGAATGGAAAAAATGGGACAAAGAATAAATTGAATGGAAACACATAGGAAAGATTTTTTTTTGCAAAATTGATCCTAGACTTACTGTATACATCTACAATCGTAGATTTGATCCAAGATAGACTATAGATCCAACATAAGATCTAAGATGTATAAGGAAAGAGATCACATTTTTCAAACAAAAATTAGTCTAATTTCATAATATTAATTGACACACATTCTTCTACCATGAAACTAAATAATATCCTACTTCATATTTACTTTCTTTCTTTATATATATATATATAGTTAAACAAGAGTATAATTTTAACTCAACCTTGTACTCTTAAAAACCTACATCTATTTTTTCAATAATTTTATATGACATATGAAGTCAATATATTTTCAATATAATTTTAGAAATGTTTTCTTTTTTACTTTGGAATTTAAGTAAAAAATTAAAAATTTTATTAGATGTTATGCCTTTTAAATATTGTCATCAAATTTTATAATAATAAAATCATTAATTATTTATTTAATGTTAACCATTTTCTATCTATTTACTATCATTCAATTAATACTTTTACAAATATCTTTTAAATTTAAATATTTTGATAAAATTTCTTCAAAATTAAATTATCAAATATCTCAATGGTATCCTTCTATATGTTCCTTTCTCACCATCCAATCCCTGAGATAGCTAAAGATTTGAATTGAC
Source organism: Cryptomeria japonica (assembly GCF_030272615.1). Lineage (NCBI taxonomy): Eukaryota > Viridiplantae > Streptophyta > Pinopsida > Cupressales > Cupressaceae > Cryptomeria > Cryptomeria japonica. Next base: position 821,049,390 of record NC_081409.1, read on the forward strand.
AAATTATAAAAATTACTTTATATTATATTTAAATAAAATATTTAAAATATTACTAATAATGATTAGATTGTTCATAACAAGTTTTATAAATGAGAAAGTAGGAAATATAAATTATTATTATATTAAATATAGATCAGAGAGTGATATCATATAATAAATAATTTATTATATCATATGTTTGTGGAAACTCTAAAAAATGTACATATAGAAGATAAGGCTTAAAAGCTTTAATATAAGTATCAAATCAAGTGGAAAATTAAGCAGGTGATTTTGGTCCATTAATATATTTGCCTTTTCCGCCTTAAAATACAAATTGGAAAGACGTATAAGCTTCAATTTATATGCGATTTCCGCCTTAAAATACAAATTGGAAAGACGTATAAGCTTCAATTTATATGCGAGGAATTAGCCTCATGTTTCTTGCCTTCCCACGGTTAAGACGGTGATCCATGGGTTTGATTTTGGATGATAAAATTTAATAGAGAAGTTGAATGGTTATTTTGATTTCTTCTAACTAGTTTGTTTAAAATATTTAACAATTATTTTCACTCACTTTTAACTAATTTTGTATGCTTAAAATTTTATATATATTTTCAAAAATATAGATTAATTTGTTATATTTTAATTATTATAAAATAATTCACAATAATAATAATAAAATATTTTAAAATGTAAACCCTCAAAATTAATGTGTCATTATTTTTTATATGTGATAATGATATTCAAATTGTTTGGATTGGATAATACATTTCATATAACCTTTTAAATTTATGGTAATTTGATATGCAATATAAAATCAATCTATTTTCAATAAAATTTTGATCAATATAATTATAGATTTGGTTTCCTTTTTATCTTGAAATTGAAGAAAAAAAATATTTATCTCATTCAAATTTATATCTTCTAGTTATTATCATGAAGTTTCATGACAATAAAATCATTAATTGTTTCAATAATGCCCTTTTCTATCCATTCACTACCATTTATATGATATTCATATTAGTCCCTATATGCCCACTTCTCACAATACAAATAATCACTAGTCACTATCGTTTTATTTTAGATGATTAAGACTTGAATTGAAAAGTTCTAAAAGTTTTTTAATATATTTAAATAAAAAATTTAAAATATTAACATTAATGGTTAGAAAAATATTAATTTAAAATATTAATATTAATGGTTAGAAAAGGTCATACTAACTTAAAATATCAACATTAATGGTCAGAAAAGTCATACTAACTTAAAATATTAACATTAACATTAATTACGGGTTAATTTCCATATAAAATGGTATTCCAAAAAATCTTTAAGATCTGTAAAACACAAAATGTTTTAGTACCAAATCCTCTGCATGAATGATTATTACATTAGTCACTCCTATTTTGCAGAAATCTATTATGTTTTGCAAATTTTAAAAACTGTACAAGTGTCATTTTGTGTGGAATATTGCCACTTCCTTGTTGATATTGGGCTATACCATATCAAATCAAATTTAAATTGTACTATGTAAACTATTTGGACTGCTTTTGTATTGGTAATGCAACATTTGTAAATTTATAGTTAATAAATCCATTAAATTTATATTTTTTATTCATAAATTTTCAATTTGACTCAAATGATTTTTAAAAGTCCAATAGAGTTTTTTAAATTATATAAATGATTATGTGTTATCACTATCAAACATCCGAGAAGAAAATGATGTCAGAATAATTCTAGATTAATTAGGTGTTTATTTTGTTCTAATAATCAAATATTGCAACAGTTATTTACAATATTATGACAAACAATTTTGGTCCATAAATATTTTTCAACTATGATTTTCATCCTACCTTGATATTTAAGTGAAGAGTCATTTTTTGGAATTTATATTATAAAAAAGAGGTTCAATCTTATTTTAAAAATTGTATTTTTTCTTAAACAACAAGTTTCTTAAGAAAAAAAATTTAATTTTTAGTGAAGCAAATTTACAAAGAATAGGAGTTATCAATAGATGGTTGAAAACAAAAATAATACAACAATGTTCACACAACCAAACAAGATATGAACTAAAACTTTTTAAATGAGCACAAAGTTCATACAAGTGTATAAATTTTAAACTGAAACACTTTACAAAAGTCAAGATTGTTGTTTTGAAACTATTTGATCTGATCTTGAATTTGTAACAGTGATCCATGACCATTATGTTCTTCTTAGATAACTTTTGTAGCTATGGAAACAAAAAAACAACTTGAAAATATATGTGCGAGTAAAGTCTTGGAGTACCAATTTCCTGAAAATAGTTGCAAGAAACTAGTTTTTTTAAGTTTCATTGTAACTATTTTGTCAGGGAATATATATCTTTGTAGCATTTGGAAGACATATTATTTTTTTATAATAGTACGACTAAATGAAGATTCTAATTTTTCCTTTAAGAAATAAGAATATCATTCACTTATTGTTAAGGTTTTACCACATAACTTTGTTTCTTCTATTTAATAATTTATTTTATTCCTTGGCAACTATTTTGTGTTGCTCACATTTTTGCAACAAGTGGTATGAGAGCCTTTTTTTTGCAATTAATGTTAGGATTTAGTGTTTGTTTTGTAAGATCAAATGATGAAGGTTTCAAATGCGACGTTGGAGGTGGAGAAGTTCAATGGGAAGAATAACATTGAGTTGTGGAAGCTCAAGATGCATAATTTGCTGCACAAAATGTTTCCAAACAAGTCAAAAAAACTTGTGAATATGATTAATGACTTATATGCTTAAAAGGTGTTAAATGCTCAAAGTTGACTAACATTTTCCAAGCTTAATATATTGCTTAGTGTGTGTGGTCTAAAAAATATACATGCAAGGAGCTTTCCATGAAGTTACAATTGGATTGTGACAATAATAAAATAAAAAATATTATTAAAAAAAAAGGTTCAATCTTTTTTTTTTTTTTTTAAATTTCTTAAACAACAATTTTCTTAGGAAAAAAATGTAATTTTTAAGTTTCATTTTTTATATTGAATAAATTTTTTTTACAAAGAATAGGAGCTATCAATAGGTAGTAGAAGAGAAAAATAATACAACAATGCACACAACTAAACAAGATATGAACTAAAACATTTTACATGAGCACAAAGTTCATACATTCATACAATTTTTGAATTGAAACAATTTGCATAAGTCAAGATTGTTGTTGTTTTGAAACTATTTGATCTAATCTTGAATTTGTAACAATGATCCATGACCATTATGTTATCTTAGATAGCCTTTGTTGTTGTGGAAACGAAAAAAAACAACCTGAAAATATATGTTCGAGTAAAGCCTTAGAATACCAATTTCTTGAAAAAAGTTGCAAGAAACTAGTTTTTAAAGTTTGATTGTAACTATTTTGTAAAAGAATGTGTATCTTTGTAGCCTTTGGAAGACATTATTTTTTTTATAATAGTAGCAGTTGCATGAAGATTGTAATTTTTTCTTTGAGAAATAAAAAAATCATTGACTTATTGTTAAGGTTTTACCAAATAAATTTGTTTCTTGTTAACTTTTATTCTATTTAATAGTTTATTTTATTTCTTTGCAACTAATTTGTGTTGCTCACATTTTTGCAACGAGCAGTATGAGAGCCTTTATTTTGCAGTGAATGTGTTAGGATTTAGTGCTTGTTTTGTAAGATCAAATGATGAAGGTTTTGAATGCAAAGTTCAAGGTATAGAAGTTCAATGGGAAGAATAACTTTGAGTTGTGGAAGCTCAAGATGCATGATTTGCAGTACAACAATGACCACACAAAATATTTGTAGGCAAGTCAAAAAAAACTGTGAATATGATTGATGAGGACTCGAAAGATCTTGATACGAGAGGTCTTAGCATAAATTGGTTGTGTTGGGTTGATGTTCTTTTCAAAATTGATAGAGAGGAAACAACAACAAAGAGGAGAATGGAGAGTCTCTACATGACAAAGTCCTTAACAAACTAAATCTACTTGAAAAGGCAATTCTACAGTTTGAGAATGAAGGTGCCATACTTTTTTATCATTTTAATGTTTTCAACATTCTTATGTGTCAATTAACTAGCATGGGTGTAAAGTCAAAGATGAAGACAAGGTAGTCATGTTATTGTATTCATTCCTTGAATTTTAGAATCACTTAGTCACTTCCACTAGCTTTAGCACAATTGACACCCTTGAATTTGATTTCATTGTGAGATTTTTGTTGTTTGAAGTGGTGTAGAGGAAATCCAATACAAAAACTCAACACAAAGTAATGGTGGCTAGTGGTCAAAAGGAAGAAAAAAAAAAAAGGAAAAATACTAGTATTGCAACAAATTAGGACGTCTCAAGAAAGATTGTTGGAAGAGGAAATAAGACAAAAATGACTCCAAAAAGGAAGTAAACTTGATTGAGACACGTTTAAATGTGTTTGATGAAGTACTATATATTTGTAAATATTTACAATATCATGAGGAATGGCTATTAGATTTTGGTGCTTCACATCACGTGTCCACATGGTGTTAGGAATAAGGTATCTCAACCTCTGCATGTCCACACATTGGTTTTTGGTTTTATTTATGAGCCTACAAGGATAATTTAGTTTGCACGAGCTATCATCTAGTGGGAATTGGCATGTTGACTTGTCATCCTACTAGAAAAGTGACATGGATTATTTTGTCCTCACATGGAATTAGGCATCCCACTTAGAAGTGTTACTACTTACTAAGTTTCCATTAGTTTTATATCCAAAGTCATTCTATATACTCTAGTCGGTTACTACTACTGAAATATTCAATCGGTAAGCACAGAACAATCGATTATAGAAGAAAGTAGTCACAGAGCCTAGTATATACTGAGTTGTCTACCGAGTAACATTCCATGTCTACCGAGCAGCAATATCGATACACCGAGTTGATATGCACCGAGTAAAATGTGTTACCAGATTCATTGAACCTAGACACACATGGGAAAACGTGTTACAAGATCGAGGAACAAAGAACCATTATCACATTGGAAATTGCACTTAAAGATTTTGTATGATTTCGAGGTCATCTATCCAATGAAATATTTTGTATAGTTATTCATTCGATAAATCATGTTTGTAAGATCGAAGCAATGAACAGATCACCGACATAAGAGATCTATTTATATAGCATGGATTAAGGATAAAAATATGGAAATACATATGTGTGTGAAGCAAGACATGTGTGATAGATAAGGAAGCACTGAGTATTGCGACTGTCAGAGACATAGAAGTCACCGAGAAGGATTTTAGAGAACAGTAAACGAACAGAGTAAACAGAAGGGTTTACCGAGTTATTCTATGGGTTACCGAGGTATGCTATGAGCAAGGTAATCTCATTTTGAGCACATAGAATCTGCTATAACATTTCAGATGTGAAGTTGCAGATATTTGTAATGATTTTATTGTAATATTTTGAAGTTGTAAGAGAAACCTTTAATAGGGTAAAAGACTCTAACAAAGTCTATAAATTGTAAAGCCTTTAACCAGGTGCAACATTTAGAATAAGTGTTGTAAAATCCTTTAGCAAGGTAGATCTAATGATCTCAATACTCCTAACAGGGTAAGCTATCAAAAATAGCTAAACATGTAGCTCTAACCGAGCAACCTCTATTATTGCAATAGTGAAGTTGTGGGTGCCATCCCCACCGCAGTTTTTCTCTCTAACCAAGAGTTTCTACGTAACCAAAATATGTGTTATGGAGTGAATCATGTATGATTGTTATTTATTTGTTTTAGCTTTATGTTATGTTACAACAGTTTTTGGTTTATGGATAACCTTAAAGATATTGTTGAAGAAAGGATTTGAAGTACTGATTCACCCCTCCCCTCTTAGTACATTAGCTTTCCATATTGGGCCTAACAATTGGTATCAGAGCTTCAATCTTGGAAAAGGGTTTAACAGCCTAAAGAGAAAGATCTTATCAATGGAAGGTTATAAACAATCTCGGAGAATTGTGTACCTGCAAGAAGAATTGGATCATGCTAATCAAGTGATTGCAGACATGCAAAGACAAATGCAAAAATCATTAAAAGTTAGAAGAAGATTATCTGATGATTTACAAGACTCTCAAGAGTTAGTGGAACAAATTGAGACATCATCTGAGAATAGTATATCTGAAGAGACTGAAGAGATGATTGAAGAACTGAAGGAGAAGAACAAAGCACTGACTGATCAACTAAAAGCAATGAAAAGAGGACATGAACATTTCAGCACAAAGATGACTAAAAATCTTGATGCACCGAGGACAGTTGAGGATAAAGTAAGAGATCTAGAAAGAGAAAATCAACAGGTTAAAGCATTAGTATCTGAAAAGAATGATGAAATCACAAGGTTGACTGGGATTCAACAAAATCTATCAGATCAATTGGGTTATGCACATCATGAAGCAAATTTGAAAGAGGATGAGAATCAAGCATTAAAACTTGAAGTATCAAGGTTGACTGATGAACTTGAAACAAAGAAGAAATCCAAAGAAACACTGAAGAAGAGTTATGAAGCATCAAAGATGTTGGATGAACAACTTAATACAAAGAGACCCAACAAAGTTGCAGGACTCGGTTACAAAGGAAAAGACTCAACCGAGAAGGGAATTCACACTATCGAGAGAGGAGAATCATCAAAGCAAGCTGGAAACAAGAATAACATCAAAGGAAAGAAGCCTATTTGCAACTACTGTGGAAAACAAGGACATACTGCTAATATGTGCCAAATTAGAAAAGGTAAGCAATTGAATATCACTAGGTCTAATGGTTATTATCACAATTGCAATAAATATGGCCACACATCTAACCAATGTAGGACAAAGTCTGCTAGCAATTATCAGAAGGCAAAATTCAAAGAGTTTTGTAAAAACTGCAATAGATATGGACATAGTACCGAGAAGTGTTGGTATAAGCAAAAGAACTATATATGGTTTGCACACCGAACAAATACTAGAGGCTACCAAACTCACACAGATCCTAACAGACAATATTATGCAGTACCATGGGATTACAATACAAGGATATGGTGTGAATATTGTGGAAGATATGGACATATAAGTGCCAACTACTTTATAAGGTTTAGAATGAACAACCGAAGATCATGGAGAAATCCTGGTATGGCACATGTTTTCATTGTCACAAAGTTGGACACTTGGCTAGAGATTGCAGAGATCAACCTAGAGGAGACACTGAGGAAATAAAAAGGCAAATTACAGATGATTTGGAAAAAGAAGGAAATTGTGTCAAATGAAGAAAGCACCTTACCTACCGAGTTAGGTGCACCTATTCCAAATTAATCGGTAAAGGTATGAAGGGACTGCATTCTCTCAAAGGTTAAATCTTAACAGTTCCTATTTTATCATGTACTTAATTCAAAATCTGCATAACTAAAGATGCATTACAAAATTTGAAATTTTATCAAGTCTTTTGGAAGCTTGTCTAGTCGGTAAATACAAGAAGTCTGGCTACTCTGTAAAAGCATAAAAAGGAAGTGGCACCGAGTGCATTTAATGTTTTCTAACCTAACTGCACGGAGCTCGATAAGGTATATTGTGTACTTAAAAGCTTTTGCGCGGCCATTTTACACTTACCAAGTTTTCAAGAAAGCAGAGCAAAGCGATTCAAAGGCGATCAAACCACCTCCCAAGCGAATTTCAAGGTATTTACACATCAATCTCAAAGCATTTCTAAGAGCTAGCTATTGGGAAATATCAGTTGTGATTATCTACTTTATATCTGTTTGACGTTTGAAAGTCTTCAAACCCTAAGAATCTTTTGTTAAGAGATTATTCAAAATTTGCAATGGCATCTAAGATCCAGAAGCCCGTTGTTGTTGAGAACATTGAAAAGCCCTCACTGAAATACTCTTTAACTCCCAAAGTTGCATTTGAACTAGATGATAAAACTGCATTTTCACTCATTTCGAATAGAGTTTCGTTAGTTGAGGATGTGAGATTCTGAACACTAAGTGTTGTGTTGAGGAACTAGGTCATGTTGAAATCAAGGACACATATGATGAATTGTGTACCGATGAGAAATTGGATAGCAAGTATGAACACATTAAAATCAAGGGATTGACCGAAACCCTAACCTATCCCTGTGTATTCAAACCCCAGTGGGTCAAGTTTGTTCTGAGCAAAGTTCATGATGATTTCATGTGGTTAGCAGAGCAACCATTCAAAATCACCAAGGAAATCATTCATTTGATCACTGGTTACCCTATTTTTGATCATGCCTGAGCTCAGAAAATGATATCACAGAAGGAATTGATCAGTTTAACCGGAGTAGAATCTGATTGCAGAGGACTGAAGCTGAACAATGTCATAGATGCAGAGCTAAAGTTTGCAATTAGAGTAATAGGTTATTGTTTCTTCCAATCGGCAAGGGAAAATAGTGTACCCTATGCAGCAGTCGATTTAGCATATAAAATTGTGAAGAAAGGCATGAAAATTGATTTATGTGAAGTATTATTGAAAAACCTGTTTGAGAATCTAAATACCATAAGGAAGCCAAAGAAGAACAACTCGGCTAATACACTAAAGTTTGGATCACTTTTGGTATGCATGTTTTTCTATTTTGAGAAATTCTTTCCATCAGTCGATAATGTAGTTTGGGAGCTACATCGACCAATCACCCATCAAATCAATGACTTCATCAAGAAGCTAGGTGATAACTTTAATGATATTATGGATGATTACTTTAGCAAGTTTCAAGAGAAGATGCATAATAGGTATAGAATTCCACCCCAGTTAGTGGAGAAATACAAGGATGACATATGTTTTGAAGTAGACACCGACTATTGCTATGTTAATGTTGTGGAACTGAGAACTCAATCTTTGCTACCTATGGGTTATGAGATTGATTTTGAGATCACACAACAGCAGATAGATGCTTTTCTCACATTACCAAGGCATGCTAATGAGCTGAGATACGGTACATATGAAGAAGTGAAAGAAAAAGTTAAGATGAGCATTGTAGTGCCCAAGGCTACAAGGAAGGCAACAAAAATGATCAAGGTATTAACAAAGAAATTTGGAGAAGGTTCTTCCTCCACACCTGTCAAGGGCACTCTAGTCGTCACCGAGGAGGAATCTAAAGCCCAGTAGGAAGCTATTACATTAAGCACCAAATTGCCTAAAGGAAAAGTTCTAAAAAGGAAGAAACCAGATACATCAAAGGTGTCACTGACTCCTCTAGCAAAGCGACCTAACACAAGAGGATCTACAACAACACAGAGTAAGAAACCAAAGAATGTTGCCACACCAAAGGTAACAAAAACTTACAAGAAATCTACTCGGAGACTCATTTTGGCTAAAGAGTCTAGTGACACCGAATCTGAAGACAAAAGTAAATTTCAGATTGTCAAGAGTAAAAAGGAAAATGTACATAGTGCTGAAATTTTTTGTGCTAATCTGAAGCAATATGGTCGATTTGGATCATTTAGATATGTTAAGTATGAATCTAAGAAAGATGCAGAAAAGAGACAAATTGAAGAAGCCGTAATCTGCACTCTTTTGAAATTTTGATTGGTCCCATTGGAAGTATCTAATTCTCTTCCAAAAGAATTGTATGCGCATATTGATAACAGGTGGACATATGCCATGGACACGGAAAAGAAGATGAGAGAAAGAAGTCTTGTACATCTCTTTCCAGACATGTCGGTAGATGAGATCAAAGAAAATCTGAAAAACTACCACAAAAACTTTTTGGTCAAGCAAAGAGCTTTAAAATTGATGAATGGACTTTATTTGGATGTAGAGAATGAAACCAAGGAAAAGTGGCAGGAAATCTTACGAATCAAGAGTGTTGGTGAACAAGCTGAAGTTGAAATAGTTGATGTCACTGAGAAAGATCCTGATATCACTGAGCAAGACCCTGTTGACACTATACAAGTTGATGAGGATATCATGGACACCGAGGCACCAAAACATGAAATGATAGAAGGGAATGCTTATGCTCAACTTGTATCCAGTGAATCAGTTTTGGAACAAGTTCAGCCCTATCCTCCGGTAAATCAGCCTACTTCAACTAAAGCCCCTCAAGATACCTAACAAGGGATAGAAGGTCACAAGTCTACAGAAGGAGAAGCTACTTCTCAAGCCACCGGGGAACAGACCTCACAAGCACCTTCTAGCACTAAAAATGTTACAACTGAGACACCAAGCACAGAGGCACCTAAGGACTCTACAGAGGCTAAAATAATCGACCAAAGTGTTGCCTCTACCGAGCAACCTACCGAGGGTCAACAACCCTCTCAAGCCATTGTCTTAGTTCAACCAGTGAAAGCCTCATCTTCTAAAGATAAGAAAATGAAAAAGCATAGTTTCAAATTAGATTTGTCAAAACCAATAGTGTTGCCGAATGTTGATATATCCAAATTAAAAGGGCAAGCACTCATTGAATTTGGTGAATGATGCAAAGCCAAAGCCGAACAGGAGAAGCAAATGGCTATTCAAAAGAAAAACAAAGTACTTCAGAAGGTGAAAGCACTCTTAGCCGATATGCTACCTGAAGCAATAGTGACAAAAGATGCCGCCATCCATATTCAACTGGATGAACTAACTAAAATAGAGACATCTGGAGTAGATGCATTGGAATATTTGAGAAAATTGAAGGACAAGGAGCTCACTGCTAAAATGATTGAAGAGGTACAGAAAGCTATTGCTATTGGCAAAGTTAAACTTGTCAAATTTATTGCTAAGTTGTCCCCTCAACTCAAGCACATTCTTTATTTATTTCAGAAACTTTGTACATTCTCTTTATTCATTATGGACATAAAAAATAAAACATAAGTAATTGAGAAAGAGATCACCGATCTCTCAAATAAGTTGACCACTGAGCCCAATTATATTCAACAATTCTATACGAAGTTACAAAAGCTCATGGCTCAACAATTGGAACTCAGGAATGAAGAGCACAAGATAAGGATGGACATAATGACTCTTTAGACATTATTCATTCCTCATCTTTCATCTATCCAAGAGCAGATCAACAAGGCTACCTCCCTATCCACTCAGCAAGAGGGAAGCACCTTAGATGGATTAATTTCACTGTTAGCTGACATTACAGCTCAGAATTCACTTATGGACAGTGTCAAGGATGCCCTCTCTACCGCTCTCACTGATGCAAAGACAAAGTATAAATCCATTTTTGACCAGTTGCCACCACCGAATGGTAACTAAATTGTGATGTTTGTCAAAAAGGGGGAGTATAGTATCAAAGTACCAAAGGGGGAGTGTAGTATACAAGGGGAGTATACCGAGAAGAACAAAGTATCCAAATGCACAGTTAATTTTGATAGTGATCACCGAGCAACCAAGCAGTAAATATAGAACATTAATCACCGAGCATGCAAAATCAGAGTTTTGTATAGTATATTGATAAGGGGAGTATATTTGAATATACCATTTTATTGACTAATGTATATACTGTTAGTTTTGTCAAAATTTTGTAAGTATATAGATTTTTGAGTTATGACTTTGAAAGTAGTTCTGTTAAACATCTCAACTAATGTCAAAAGGGGAGATTGTTACTACTTACTAAGTTTCCATTAGTTTTATATCCAAAGTCATTCTATATACTCTAGTCGGTTACTACTACCGAAATATTCAGTCGTTAAGCACATAACAGTCGGTTATAGAAGAAAGTAGTCACAAAGCCTAGTATACACCGAGCTGTCTACCGAGTAACATTCCATGTCTACCGAGCAACAATATTGATACACCGAGTGAAACATGTTACCAAATTCATTGAACCTAGAAACACATGGGAAAACGCGTTACAAGATCGAGGAACAAAGAACCGTTATCACATTGGAAATTGCACTTAAAGATTTTGTATGATTTTGAGGTCATCTATCCAATGAAATATTTTGTATAGTTATTCATTCGATAAATCATGTTTGTAAGATCGAAGCAATGAACAAATCACCGACATAAGAGATCTATTAATACATCATGGATTAAGGATAAAAATATGGAAATACAGAGGTGTGTGAAGCAATACATGTGTGATAGATAAGGAAGCACTGAGTATTGCGACTGTCAAAGACACAGAGGTCACCGAGAAGGATTTCAGAGAACAGACAAAGAACAGAGTAAACAGAAGGGTTTACCGAGTTATTCTATGGGTTACTGAGGGATGCTATAAGCAAGGTAATCTCATTTTGAGCACATAGAATCTGCTATAACATTTCAGATGTGAAGTTGCATATATTTGTAATGATTTTATTATAATATTTTGAAGTTGTCAGAGAAACCTTTAACAGGGTAAAAGACTCTAACAAAGTCTATAAATTGTAAAACCTTTAACCAGGTGCAACATTTAGAATAAGTGTTGTAAAATCCTTTAGCAAGGTATATCTAACGATCTCAATACTCCTAACAGGGTAAGCTATCAGAAATAGCTAAACATTTAGCTCTAACCGAGCAACCTTTATTATTGCAGTAGTGAAGTTGTGGGTGCCATCCCCACCGCAGTTTTTCTCTCTAACCAAGAGTTTCTGCGTAACCAAAATATATGTGTTATGGAGTGAATTATGTATGATTGTTATTTATTTGTTTTAGCTTTATGTTATGTTACAACAATTTTTGGTCTATGCATAACAGTAAAGATTTTGTTGAAGAAAGGATTTGAAGTACTGATTCACCCCTCCCCTCTTAGTACATTAGCTTTCCATATTGGACCTAACAAGAAGACCTTGTAATTTTGTGGAGGTGAGTGACAAATGTCATGTAATGATAAAATTATGACAAGATTGTATGACACGCCTACCCATGACAGCTTATGACTACTTGTGATAGTTTTATGGCATATTCTATGATAGAATGGAAAAGTGTCAGGAGATACCTTTGCATGGAGAAGGTAGGCGCCTAAGTTGGTTTATGACAATTTATAAGAGTGTGCTATTTACGATCAATTGTGATAGATTCTCTTACAGTTATAAGTGTTGTAGAGGTTATGACAATATTTATGATAGAATTTCACTAAAAGAGGGGTAAAAATTTATTCAATATCAAAAGAGAAACAACTAGAGAGACAATAAGAAAGAACCAGAGAACATATCATTGTCCACAAGTGGATCTAGCATAAGAGCCATATTAGAAGGCAATTTCCCCCTATCCACTATATTCCATCCCTCCATCTGATCTGAGGCCCATTTGGCCAAACAGTCAGCAACACCACTCCACTCCCTAGGAATGTATGTGAAAGTAGCTGAGTCCAGAAAGCCACACAACTAAAGAATCTGTCTGATAACTGAGGCCAAGTGCCAATTAACATCCCCATGGCCCCTGTCGGGTTAGCAAATTCACCACCACTTGAGAAACAGATTCACAAATAATATTGCACCAACCAAGAGCAGAACAATGTCGAACAACATACAAAATGGCAAGAGCTTCCATTAAATTATTAGTATTAAAGCCTTGATAAATAGATAAAATAAATTGAACATCACCAAAACTATCCCGCCCAACTCCACCAATGCCAACATGCCCAGGGTTCTCCCGAGATGAACCATTCGTGTTAATTTTTAACACACCAAGGGGAGGGGTGTCCACCGACCCCCCTGATTGACCTATCGTAAGGGATGTTTGCATCTTCCTCTACCACCCTGCCCACCAAACACAAGAGTACCCCCTTGAAGAGGAAGAGTAAGATGAGAGAAAATAGCAACATCACCAGGATCTACGCTGCCAGTCAAATCACACTTAGCCACAACTGTCTCATGAAGAGAATGAATAATTTTCCACCACAAATGTATAGCATCCATCCTTATATCCTGAAAGACTCTCTGATTCCTTTCCAACCAAACATGCCAGATGATAAAAGAAGGGCCAAGCGCCCAAGCAACATGAAGAAAAGATGTTCTAGCATGGGACTTACCCCAACAAGCCCAAATCTCAGCTAAAGAAGAGACATGGAAGGAAGTCTGAGCCCAAACATCCCACCAAAAGTGTCATATTCCTTAGCAAAGGAGCACTGAAATAAAAGATGAGATACAAATTCCTCACTATTGAAACACAAAACACACATCGAAGGGCCATGAAAGCCCCGCTTGCAAAGATTATCCTAGGTAAGACAACAGTTGTGAACCACAAGTCACAACAAGAAATTGCATTTGGGCAACAAAAATTTATTTCAAACTTGCTTCCACAAAGGCACCTCTATATCACCGAACAACTACCTGTTAAGCTCCAAGTACCCTACAAAAATAAAGTATCTGCCAGACGACTCACTACCCCAAGCCAAGACATCAAGTCCCCCCAAGGAAATGCATACCCTAGAAGCCAAAATCTAAGTTAACTTAGTTCGATCCCTCTCTGTCCCTCCTAGAGGCCAATCAGATGAATCCTTCTATCTGTAACCATCAGCCAAACCAAATGTTGGGTAGTCTTATAGTGCGCAATTTTATCCCACTCAGCTACAATAAAACAGTCACAAAGAGCCTATAAATGCGGATACGTGGAAAGAAGAGGGGGGTGACCATCCCAAGAATCTGTCCAAAAGAGAGCTTCAAAGCCCCTATTGCAAATTCAAAAGAGACCCCTCTTAACCAGTTGAGCACCAGTTTTCAAAGTATTCCAAACCATAGATCCACTGCGCTCCAAAGGATACCGAGAAACATCCAAATAGTCAACTCTTGGTAAATACTTATGCATGAGGATACAAGCCCAAAGCTAGTGCTGATTGGTACACCAACGCCAATATAACTTAGTTGCAAGGGCCTAGCCACTCAAGATAGCGGAACGAAGACCAAGCCCCCCTCCTTCCTAGGCCGACAAACAAGTTCCCACTTAATAAAGCTCCATTTGGAATTTTGTAGAGTACCACTCCAAAGAAACTGGCCTGAGAGGGCATCAAATTCCTTAAGAAAATATATAGGAGGTGTTAGGACCATGTTTCTGTATATAGGAAGAGCCTGAATCACTGATTGAAGAAGGGTCACCCGAGCAACAATAGAAAGCCACCGATGGGTCCACTTATTAACCTTCCTACACAACTTATCTAGCAATTCCTGCTAAAATAGCCTAGGTTGTCTGCCAACAGCAATAGGAATGCCCAGATAATGCAAGGGAAGAGATCCAATTTGAAAACGAAGGGTGATAGCAATCCTCCTCTGAACAAGCTCTAGAGTATTAAAAAATAGATTGAAGATTTGTGACCATTGACCGTCTGACCTACAGTAGCCAAATAGATATCCAACATTCTCCTAAAGGTCTTTGCTTCATGCAATCTTGCAATCCCCATAAGAGCAGTGTCATCCACAAACTAGAGATGAGAAAAGCTTGGGCAACCCATTACCCCAACTCCAACCATGAATCTGATCCTAGGAAACCTGAGATTTAATCAATCTGTCTAATCTCTCAACCATAATAATAAACAAATAGGGAGAAAGGGGATCCCCTTGGCGAAAACCCCTAGAGGCTCCAAATAACTCAAAAGGCTCCCCATTAAGGAGAACAGAGAAAGAGGAAGACGTGACAACTCATAGTCCACCTAATCCACTCTGGGTTGAAGCCAAAGGCTAGGAGAATCTTCCACAAAAAGTTCCACTTAACTATATCATAACCTTTAGCCATATCCAATTTGATAAACATAGACTGCACCTTGGAGATAGCCAAAGAGTGAATGGCTTATGAAGCAACAACCACCCCATCAAGAATTTGTCTTTCAGCTACAAAGCCCCCTTGCACATTTGAGATAACAATGCCCAGCCACAGTTTAATCCTCTCAACATTCAACTTAGTAAAAACATCTATCATACCTCAAGGTAGTAAATTTTGGGCGTCCAACTTAGGAGGTAGGAGGTTTGAATGGGAAGTCATTTGGGGATGTGCATGTGTCATTTGTAGGCTTTTAGGTGGTTGAAATTTAATTGTTCCAAGTGTTAAAAATAAGCATTCCTAGTAATCAAGGATAACAGATACAAAATTTAATTTTGAGATCAATCTCAAGTAGTTCATGATCTAACCCAACTAAATGTGTGCAAATAGGTGCAAATAAGTTTATAATAAGATTGGATCTATGAAAATGATTAAAAATGAACAAATGCAAATAGATCAAACTTAAAGAAACAAACAAAACTTAGCACAAATATATGTCACTTATCACCACGCAACTTTATTAAATCATTCTATCAAAATAAAAATTTAGTACCATTCTTTAAAAACTCTCATTAACTATTTATTATAACTGTTAAAATTCCATACATCAAATCCAAAGGTCTGATAGGAATGTTAAAAGCAAATAAAAGCATACGAGGAACAACATATTTAGAGCAAAAGTTACTTTTGTCCATCTACCAACCAAACTGAACCCCCCATATGGTATCAAATATCTAGTACTAATTTGATGCACTCCGTGATATCTCTCGTTGTAGCAAAAGCCTTTCTAAACTTTCTTCTTGCAACCCTCATTTGCCATGAAGTCATACAAGGGAGAGTTTGATCTCCACTGTGGGGATTGAAGTTGAATCTGACTGTATTGCTGCCACCAAATCATGAAGCTACTCTGATCCAAAAATACCTCTATAGAAATACTCTTATCTGTGATAATACTCTTAACGTATGTCTCGAACTCAACACACACTTCCAGAGAGGCATTTATGTCTTTCCCTTGTTGGAGACTCATCAAGGCTTTACGAGCCTCTTCTAAATGAGCCCAAAAACATGAGTCCTGAGTTAAGGATGCGAAATTTGTGCGGCCCCTTCTTTCTCTGCCACTGCGAGTTTGCTCTTTTTCTTTCATCCATTTCTCCAGAACTATGTGACGATGTGGTCGGACCTCATCTGAAAGATAGCTTTTGTTTTCCTTATCTGTACGGTAATGGAATGCAATGTCCAAAGGCTCTACAAGTCTTCTATATGTGGTGCCAGCATTGATCCATTTATTTCTGGTTCGGAAGTCACTGGGCAATACATGCTTCTCTTCCATGTCAACGATCTCATCCCAGAAGCCTCCCAATTTTGTTCTAGCCAAATTTACATAAAAATCTTTCTTTTCAACTTGCTGTTTGAAAGAGTCATAAGAGCAGCTGTTTTTGTCCTTGCAATTCATTTTGTGCCATTCCAGCTGTGCCAAAAAACTTTGGTTTGTGCTCAACTGCACATTGAGTTTCTCAATGTTCATATCTTTCTCATTTTTCGCCTCTCCAGCTTTCTTGAGTGCCAAAAATACATGGTTGTCCTGCTTAAAATTCAACAGTCGTCAATCTCAGTGTCTAAACAAAGGAAACAACATTAAGAGGAAAGCACACAGAGAACTAAGAAGCTACCAGATCTAAAGAACCGATCATTAAATGGAACAACTAATCAATGCATTCCAACGGATATTGATAGCTGTTGAAGTGTAATAAAGCGGTTTTTGTGTAGTTGATCTGTTTCTTGCTCTCTGTATGACCGTAGTGAGACGGCCAAGGATTGTCATGTGGTTGTCCTCATTGTATCTCTGGTTTGGGGTTTTTAAACCCTTTTCTCAAAAATGCAGTTCAACAGGGGTTGGAAGATTAGCCCATGTCTATCAAATCGTATTTACAAGCTGTTGATTTTGAGTTTGACGATTGATTGGAATTAAACGCAACCCATTATTTAGTGCAAACATTCAAAGCATGGCTTGGAGCCGATAGAAGGCTATTAGACTTTAGTACGAAAATCCGGTGATTTAAGTTGAAGAGTATACCAAATCGCGTAAGAATGACCCCTTCTAATCTGGGATAAAATATCAGTAGAATCACCTTTGAGACTTGAGGGGAGGTAGGCTCTGCTCCTCCTTGTTCTTGGCACCTCATCTCCTCTATCTAGCCTGCCTTAATCTAAATCTTAGAATGCAGGGACTTCATGGTTAAATGTTCTTTTTTCTTTTTTTTCATATTTTATATATTACTTGTCTAAATTAGATGACTAACAAGTTCAATTCTGTTTCATTTTTGCAAATTCTCCCTAGCTAAATGAGCTCACAAACTAAATTAGGGGGAAAAAAATTCTACTTACAATGAAATATCAAAAAGAAAACAATTTTTTTGCATATTGTATCTTTGAATTCCAGAGCACGAATCATGCAACTATGATACATACAAAAGTTAAAGCACAATCAAGGAGATTACCTGAGCTCCAACACCGATCGCCTCCAATTCCAGGGCTATTCCTATCTCAAAAGAGGAATTTGAGACCAAGTTTGCAAACTGTCTTGCATTTAGCAAGGCTTCATCGATACCTTCCAGCATATGGCCATAATCTGTGTGCTCTGAAATACAGGTGCCTGCAATTTGATCGAATGGTATTCCTTCTTGGCCTTGCACACTGAAATGCAGCAACTTAAGGACAGCTTCAGAGTCCTCAAAACAAGCTGCACCATGGGTTGAACAGAACATGTAAGTACCGATGGGTACATACGGGCTTCTAACACCAGGGTAATTGTTTGCTATTGTAGATGTGCACTTCACAACATTGTTAAGAATATTAATGCAAGCTTCCGACATAGAAAGATGTGATACATCAATGCATTCAGTGCTCATTTTGCTCCGCCAGTGAGGTACAATTGCATCCAAAGAATTGGCAATTGATTCATACGGTGCAAGGTACATCCTAGGAACAATATCATACTTGCAGACAACATGACAAAATCTGCCCAACCAATCCTCGCGCCCAATTGCCTCCTGAAGTGTGGCATTGCCAAACAAAGGAGCACCAAATGTAATGCAAAAGGAATTGGAGTTTCTCAACCGCTTTTCCAGAAACCAGATAGTGGCTAGGGCTGCAACTGCACCTCCTATGGAATGACCCACAAATATAATGTTTTGTTCTTTTAATTCTTGCATCTGTTGGAAGACACGAAAAAGGGCATTACATTCTACTTATAATAATCTTAGATCTCTACTAAATAAAGTAAAATATGCTCTTTCAATAATGGCACTGAACAAGTGAGGACTGAGGAATATCTGGTTGTAATAATTGATATTTGTCTAGCGTTGTGTGACAGAGTGCTAAAGCTGGAGCATCACCATGACGACGAAATGGTTCAGCTCTCTCCTTGAACCATAATGATTGACCCTCATATCATTGTGGTACACAAAGCAGGCCAAAACAGATCTGCTGTAACCCTTAATGACCAAACCAGTTAAATATTGCTTGGTGATCCTAAAGACATAAAAATGTGTAACGAATATTGGGGGGCACAAGTTCACAACAACTTGGGGATTGAGAAATGTAAAAATATTGGGTTACAAAAATATGGAGTTACCATCAAGGGCTGTTCTGTTTCAGGTTATGCTGCCTATCTTAACCACTTGACCTTTGCCAGCAACAATAACATTTCACTCAATTCACTTGCGATCTGACTTTAAAAACACCAATTCCTTTTCTTTTGTTAAGAGATAATTACGTTTTCTCTAAAACTCTGAAACTTAACAGCAGAAATAATATAATATAAATATTATTGAACAGAAAATTGCTATATTATTTAATAAGGGATGTTCACATTTAAGAATTTCAAAGAATTAGAGCTATCTAAATAAGCCTTCTAAATATATCATTTCAAAGGGATGTTCACATTGAAGAATTTGAAAGAAGTAATCCTTTGTAGCCAATACATTATATGGGACAGCCTTTCAAATAGGGGCTTTCACAGTGCAAAAGAATGCTTTGTATTTTCATTTAATGATAATAAATAGATTTTTGTTGCATAGATCTTTTTATTTTTTTTAATGGTTTCAACATTTTTGAGTTTCTAATTCAGTCAATCAAATTTATATTAATTTTATCTCTTATTTTTAAGAATTGTCTTTTAAGACGTTCTCATTTTTTTTGGTCCTAAATAGCTATCCAATTCCTAGAGTGCACCAAACACCTATTATAATGTATTTATAATGTCTAAGAGATAATGATGTCTTGATACAATCTAGGGACAGAATAGCCGTTTACACAACTCTAATAAAATCATAATTCTAATATTTATAACTTCAAAGAAGTAACTTAACTCTTATAATCACTGTTTACCTCAATCAAAAATATTAAACTCTTATAATCATGAAATTAAGTATAAAAGTGAACTGACACTCAGTGACATCTTGAAATTAAGTATGACAGTGAACTGACACTCATGACATCTTGAAATTAAGTATGACTCATACTCTAACAAACTTCAAAACTGAAACTAACACTACTAGCTCTAAAGTAATGAAATTTTGAAAATCAACAGCAGAAATATTATAGCAGAAAATTGTTATAATTACATATTTATAGCTTCAAAAAAGTAACAGTCCTATAATCATGAACTTAAGTATGACAACGAACTAACACTCTCTATGACATTTTAAAGCCTTCTAAAAACCTTCTTAAATCCTTCTTTTCGTTCATTATTCTGACCAAAAGCATTTATCTAAAAAAATATTCACATACATTTATTCAGCAATTCCAAACAAGGGAAAAAAAAAGTATACTAATAAAAAGTAATAAATGTCCTGTAAATTTCTGTATAGAAAGATCGAGGATGACCAAGCATAAAGGAGTACATAATGCTAACATTGATGGTCATAAACTTAATAGACAAATCTCAAAGCTACCTGACATATACCACAAATTTCTAGCATTCCCTTTCTGAATTCTGGCATTTTAGCTCGTGAACTTTTTTTTTCTAGAGATTCAGTTTCCCAAATGACAGATTTCTTCGATGCACGAAACTCATGATAATCGTACTTGGGGATTCATTCAATAGTTTTGATTTTTACTAGGGTTAAGATCAATAAGCTTTGGGCTAATTTGCTGCACTTTTACAGAGTTGTATTTGGCAAAAACTTAAGAACAGATATTAGTCCAATCAATCAGATTAACTAATAGCATAACAAAGAAAAGTGCATTAGATTAAAACTGCAAGTGGGTAGTAATCGAATTATTTGAGGATTAGAACTCTATTTTAGAATGCAAGAGCAAGGATCCTATATCACAAAGCAACCTTATAATATGGATTAAAAGTACAATTTACCTTAGCCTTGAAATCTGGATTTTCCAGAATATGCAGGAATCGGTTGAGAGCTCCCTTGTGAACAAGAGCCGGTTTATCAACATCACCCTTTAGGCCTGCAGAGAAGATTTTTTGATTATTGATATTACACTCTCCATATTTGCTATCTGAGGCAATGAAATCTTCGTTACGAAACGAAGGGAAGATCACATATACTACATCTTCATCTTTTTCCAGAAGAAAACTGTCATCTTCATTTTTGGAAAAACTAAATATGGCCTCCCAAGCCTTGGGCAGGATCCCACAGGTAGCAATCAAAGTTGCAAGCTCCTGGCCAACACTGAACCTGTAACAACAAATCCATAAATTAGCACCATGTGGGCATTGCAAAAACCAAGCTCATTTAGTTGAAACCCTCTAAATTGAAATTTTACAGCATTAACATTTTTTTTCATAAATATTTCGAATTCACACTCCATGATTTATTCAAGATGAACAAATAAGAAAAAAAATTGATAGATAACAAAATGTTAAACAAATATTTAAATAATCTAATACAAAAATCTTAAAAAAAAAAAAAAGAAAAAATATTTTGCACAGAAAAAAATCTTCAAACTTGTAACCCTAATGAGAACTCCAAAGGTCATACATACTTTGGAGGGTTTGGCCAATCTAGATCCATGCCTTGTCGTCCGCTGCTGCTTGTTGGCAATTGGAGCTCTACAGGGCTTTTTTATAGATTTTTACTCTCAAATTTAAACAAAATAATTCAAGAAGCAGTAGAGCAACATCTACGAAACTGCATTGAAAGAGGTGTGTCGTGGGGCCCATGTAAACAGCGGAGGAGGAAAGAACATGGAAATGTCGAATCCTCTGCCGTATGAAATTTTATATTACAGATTGCAAATATTCTTGGGGGCTTTTTCTAGGAGATTAAGACACAGGAAATACAGATGAAAGTGCTTGGAAGCTCTGCGGAAGAGGCTGCTTGGTGTTGGGCCACACCATATCAAATCAGCAAATTGTACTACGTCAACTATTTGGATTGCTTCTGCTTTGGTAATGCAACATTTAAAAATTTGTAGTTAGCCTATTAAACCCATTAAATTCGCATATTTGTTTGATAAATTTTCAGTTTTGACTGTGTAAATGATGTCTTTTAAGTTAAAAAGCGTTTTCTTAATCATATATTGTGTTAATCGCAGCCAAACATCTCGGTGGGAAAAACTAAGTCAGAATTATTCCAAGATTAAGTAGTAGTTTATTTTGTCTGTGGAGCTTAAACAATTGATAATTACACCAGTTATTGGGATTTACAATGGCAACAAAGACCCATTAACAGTGATTTCCTTCCCGCCTACAAAAACACGTCTTTTGGAATGTATATTCAAGGACATTGGCATGATGTTTCCTGGCAAGGATTCTCAAGTGCTGTATTTTAATACGTCCATTTCTCACCGTCCAAGACTGTCATGAGGTGACTAAAGTTTGTGTGTTTTTCTTTCTTTGTTTGACTGATGAGGATTATTCATTGTGTTGAGGTGACTAAATTATAGTTATTATAATAATTTTTATTGCAAAATAATAAAAAAAATTATTGTTCATTCATTTTAGACAGTAACTTATTAAACAATTCACAAAATTTATAAAATTTATCTTCTTGGAATAACAAAAAAATTCTTCTACCCTCTTTGCACACTCAACTCCTCTATTATTAATTTTTTAAAAACCAAAAAACAAATAACTAAAAGCCCATTAATAAAGTTCTCATGTACCAATAGCCATTCATTTTTTTAGCTTTTTTGGACCATAATTGGCTCATTTGTGCATTTTTATTGGTACCAAGAGTGCACCACTACTAGGGCATTTGTGCATAAGTATTGGTGATTTGTGCATAAGTATTAGTGATTTTAAGTGCACAGTTATTGGGACATCTTTAAGCAAGTATCAGATGACATTTTGACATGTGTACTTTTTTACCCTTGCACGCATAACGAATCCCATAACGTGCATCATTACTACCCAGAAGCCAAAACAATAGCTATAAGCAATTGAGTCGCATGCAAAGACAATCCAAAAACAATCGTCAAAATCCAATATACTATTTAGAATTTGTGGGTGTGCGAAGTAGCTATAACGGCTACTGGTATGCTTCCCCTAAGTGGACTTAACTTTGGAGAAAACTCCATGGTTAAGCACTCTTAAGTTGAAGTGGTATTGGGATGGGTGACCTTCCGAGAAGGCCTAATGCTTCACCTTTGTGAGCATCACCTAGATACAATGAGTGTTAAGTGTTCCATTCATTTTCATGAGAGATGAGTTCTTGTGAACCACTACTCATGAAACATGGGTCAATGAGTTTGACTCAAAAACTACGCAGTTGAATCCTAATAGCAATATCACAGTCCTTCTGATTCTATAGGTAATGGTGACATATAAATTTAGAATCGTTTCAAATTGAGATTTAAATGATTGGTTGCAATAGATTATTTGTAGATATCTTTCTAAGGTAGCCTTATTTTTTCTTATGTGGGATTGCATACATATTTGTTTCCATGTGTGCATACTTTTGGAATAAGAATATAGTAGATATTCATAGTCCTGACAATCTTCAAACAATTGGCAATGTTGTGAAGGTGGGCTCCTCATAATCTATGATAACAATATTTATTGTTGTCCAGACCATGTGGTTTATTGACTGTTAGTGCCCAATCCAATTTTAGAGGGGATATTGTCATTAGCCACCATGTGTGACTAGAGTAATTGGAACCACTTTTGCTTCTTTCTTGTTCCATGCATATGTGAAATGTTGAAAGTTCATCACAACAAAGACAAGTAGTTTAGGCGGTTTGCTTTTTTATTTTTGCAAATGGTAGCCATCACTTTGCCAAATGTGTCATTGGCAATTCTAGTTGCAATTCAAAAAAGAAAAATTATTTTAGCTTTTTGTTTGACATGTACAATAGCACCTTTGCCTCTAGTTGTTCATCAATTGAAATTGAATTTGTTATGCCTTATTTTTTGCGAGACTATGCAATGTGATATCATTGTGGCCATTGATTTTAACATTTTTTGTTATGATTTGCAACCAAATCATTTGAATAGGTCAAGGGATATTTGTAAAATGGTGTAGATACATTAGGAGGAGAGTTAAGGTGATTTTTTAGTAAAATCCAACCAAATCCTACTTAAACTAATACTAAAACCATGAAATCAATCCTAAAATGAAGAGATTTACTATAAATTTTGATGTGGGGCTTCTAGAAACTACTAATTATTATAATATGGTAAATCAATGTTAAATATAGTAAGAATTAGCATCGACTTTCTCCTTCAAAAAATTGTGCTCAACCAATACCCAAGTGAAAAATTTGTCATCTAATATGTAAAAACAAGAGAAAGAATCAAATTTTAGGAAATTTTAGAGTGAATTTTGAGAGGGAAACTATCTAACCCCCAAAACCTCAATTAATTATTTTCTATAAAAAAAATGATATTATTAGATAAGACGACCAAGCTAACTAATAATTACCTACAATTGAAGATTGGTTCCTAAGATTAGGTAGGTTCAAGTTTCAATGGAAAATCAAGGGTAAAGGTAGCCATATAAAGATGGTTGTTATAAAAAAAAATTATTGCTCAAAGCAAAGCGATTACAATAAGAATAAATAATAGTCCAAAAAAAAACTGAAGAAATAATAAGAATACATTGCCAAACAACAAAGAACATGAGCACTATTAAACATATACAAGCTGAAATATTTTTTGTAGAAGCATATCCAAAGAGTGATTGAAAATATAAGCTTTTGGATATATAATTTAGAAGTTAAAAAGAAACGATTTTGTACTATACTTGAGATATGGGACCCATTTGATTAATTGGGTAAAAGGTCAAAAGATGGCTATGAAGTAATGATATGAGGACCATGGAAAGAATTAAAACACCTAAGGAATGAGGAAAAGATAAAGCAAAGAATAAATTGAATGGAAACACATAGAAAAGATTTTAGTGCACAAAAAATAAATGGAATCACAAAACATAATTACACTTTGTGCAAAGTTGAGTCTAGACTTAGTGCACATATCTATAATCATAGATTTGATTTAAGATTGTCTACAAATCCAATGTAGGATCTAAGATGTTTTATAGAGAAAGAGACAATATTTTTCAAATAGAAATTAGTCTAATTTCATAATATTAACTAAGACACGTGGTTCTTCTACTATGAAACTAAATAATATCCTACTTCATATTTACTTTAGTAAAATAGCTATTACAACTAATTTCATCTATTATCATTATTTAGTCTTAATTAATCTATATTTTAATATATACATCTTATTATTAAATTAAACATAAAAAAATTCTTTTATTTTAATTTATGATTAAATAAGAGTATAATTTTAAAATTACTTTGATTTAATTTTACTTCAAACCTAATACTCTTAAAAGTCCCACACATATTTCAATAAGAAGTCAATATAGTTTTGATTAATAACTTTAAACATGTTTCTGTAGACACCTTAAAGTTTCACAATGAATTAAGTGAATTTTATTCATTTAATTATCCTTAATTTTTTCAATTAATTAAATTAAGATTTAATTAATATCCCCTTTTCTTCTATTTTGCCCATTAATCAAATTAAAGATTTGATTAATATTTCCCTTGTTTCTATCTAAGCCATTTAATTTTAAATTCACATTTAATTAAATCCCCCTTTCTAAGTCATTTAATTAAATTCACATTTAATTAAATCCCCCTTTCTAAGCCATTTAATTAAAATTCCCTTCTAGCCATTTTTAATTAAATTCATGTTTAATTAAAACCACCCACTTGCAAAATTAAAAATCATATTTAAATAAATCAATATTTATTTAAATCTATCAAATGCAAGTTGCAACCAAAATTGAAATAAATTAATTTTATTTTAATTAAATTCCTTTTTCCCTCACCCACTTACAAAATCCTACATCTCTCACTTGCCTCCTAAACCTCTTCTAGAGCCTTCTAGATTCTTCTAAACCCTTTTAATTAGCCTTAATCCCTCTAATGATGTTCATTCCCTAAATTTGAGGAGGTCACTTCTCAAATTTGGAAGAAAGTCTTCTAAATGCATTTAAGACTTTATTTCCTTCAACAAGCTAACTTGTTGAGTTCCCCAAATTTGGAAGGACTCTTACAAATTTGTCCCCAAAGTCTTCCTAACCGTTAATGGCTAACTCAACCTTCCCACATGGTTAGAGAATTTCTCTCTAACTTAACCCTCAACTAACCCAAGGGTCTCACAAAACACTCATGACTTTGACCCTAGTTATCCTATTAACACTTGCATCCATTGGTTATCCACTAACCTAACATTAACCTTACCTCTTAAGGTAACCTCCATGTCTCCTCGGGCATTTAATGCCTCTTACATCTCCTCTCAATCCCTCTCATGGTGACATTTGTCAACTTGAGATTGGATTGAATCCCTCACAAGGATTGATAACTTTCAATCCTAGCCCTTGTTGAGATTATTCAATCTCAACCCTCCATTGCCCTATTTTCCCTATAAATAGAGCTCTCATTCTTCATTCTCCATATAAAATCTTTTGTGCATCGAATTTATAGTAATTTTACAGGTTAAGGAGCTCTCTTTGTTATCTTCAAGCATCAAGCATTCATCTCATAGAATTTTAGTTTCATTTAGCTTAAATGCATATCCTTTTCTAGCTTAATTAACTCATCTAGTAGCAATTAATCTTCAATTTGGAATTAACCTAGTTTCATATCTTCATCATCTTGAGCATTTAGTCTTGCATCTTGCATTTCATCTTAATCCATCATCTTAGCTTTCACTGGGATCTTAGCTGCATCCATTTTGATCCTAGAATCATTTAAATCTCATTCTGTGGGTTGTCATCCAAGAGATCAAGTGCTCTTCCAAGTGAGGGCCACCTTGAATCTTGAGGATCTTTAGAGACAGAGGAACATGGAATGTGCTAGAGTTTGGTTTTTCAAAGTTAGCTTCTTGCTTTTGAATTTTGATTTTTAACCTCTAACATAATGTTTCATGTGCGTGTTTGAGATGTTTTCTCCTATTGCAGGCTAATACCACATTCCAGACATTAATTGGCACCCACCGTGGGCCTCAAACCTTGTTTTTTAATATTTCTATTTTTTTCCCATAGGTTTCACGCCTACAGTTTTTAAATGCAGAATCATGCATACAATAGATATTCTTGCACATATAACTATTTGTCTTGCGCATATGATTGTTTATGTAGTGCATGCAATTGTTTATGTTGCGCATACAACTGTTTTTGTTGCGCATATGATCTCTGTTTTTGCTCATATAAAACAAAGACAAAAATTTGTAATCCAGTGTTGAAAATTAGGCTTGTAGAATCTCACCTGAGGTTTTTGATTTTGGTAACTTATTTATTTGCAGATTACTAATAGTTTTCTTGCTGACTTGAAGGAGTTAGGATATGATTTTGGATAGGGTTTGGTAACTTCTTTTCTAACTCTTCTTTTCAAGTTGGTTAAAAAGAACTCATCTTCCTATTGGTATAAAAAGAACTTCACACCTCAATTTTGGGCTTAAAATGAACTAAACTTTCCTTTGGGCTTAAAAGGAACCTCATTGCAAGGTAAAAAGAACAACAAAATCACACATTTGATTTCTTGCAAGCTAGGGCAAACACTTCAAATTTGGGCTCAAAAAGAACAACAACAAATCTCAATTTCTTGCAAAGGATTAAAGAGAACAATCAACTATATTATTGCTAGTTAAAAAGAATAAGCCACAAATTTTCAATTTTCCAAGCAATTTTACTTCCAAGCAAAACGTGCTTTACTTTATGTTGACTAGGATTTCAATTTTCTAGTTAGACAACAAATTGCTTTGTGGGATAAAAAGAACACCATGCTTGTTGGAGCAACTTCTCCAAATAGGACTTAGCCAACAATTTCTTTGAAAAGGTTAAAAAGAACTTTTATTGCTTTGTCTTAAGTGGTAGGTATATGTTCTCCCCTTAATTAGGTGATCAAAAAGCCAAACCCACTTTTTCATTGCTTTATTTACTTTCAAGCATTAAATCCTTTAGAGGGCCTGCCTTCCCAAAGCCTCGAAAGAGCTAGTGTGAAGGGTATGACCCAAGTGGGAATGACTTTATCGCCAAGTAATCCAACCCACTATAATCAAATGTGGAGGCTAATGAAAATACCCTCTAACGGTTTTACTCAGCAATTAGCCTTCCCCCGGTATCTTTAAGATATTTAAAGCCTTTGTTCTAAATGTTGGGGAGCTTCCTGAGGGAGTTTATCACTGAAGACTGAACGAAAGCCTGATTATGAACCTTAGCATTAGAAACTTTGAGCCAAGTCAGTTGCCAAACATTGGCAATATCACAGTGCAAGGATGGGGAAGAATCTGCCCCCAAGATTACTCACCATATATCTCCCAAGATAACTACCCAACTGTAAAGCAATTGACTTTGGGTTAATTTCTAGCAAAAGACAAAAAAATGGATGCCCTCTAGGGGGTGACAAGGTTGTTTGAGCTGACGGAGTATCGAGACTAGTGGGGTATGATATTGTCAATGACCTTTGAATAAAGAGTCTATCTGATGTGTCTTTTGTTGTAAATCAAACCAGTGATAACATTCGAGATTTAAAAACATCCTCACAAAAACATACACTCAATGTTTAGCATAGGGATGGCCATTGTTTTCATGTATTCTATGGCTTCTTGTCATGAACATTAAAACATCTTGCAAGTTACAATCAACTAATACAACAATCAGTTCAAAACAAAGAGCAAAGAGCAGCCAAGTAGTGAGAAGAGAATTTCCAAATCCAACTAAGCACCTTTAGAAAAAAGTATCAAATCTTCAACTATCTTAGGATAAGATTTCATCCAAAAAAATTAAGAAGTATCCATTTAAGTGATCAAAGGTTCCATCATCCAACAAGTCTTATCAAAACAATACCTAGTTAGGTTCTCAAGTTGTCAAATTAAGTTTCTACGTCATGAAACTTGACTCATATCATTTGACACACTTTGTCATAGAAGCGGATCAAACTAAACTTCTAATTGACAAGTAAGCTTGAGTATCCAAAACAAAGTATCCATCCAACATCAACATCAACATTGATCATTTTGTATGACAACTCCCTGCATTTTGAGAAGAAAAAGTCTTCATCAAAAGACTAAGTTGAAGAAGAGACAACCTAGTTCTAAGGCACTTATCAAGAGGAGTAAATTTCTCTATATCAACTGTCAACTCTTTAAATCACATCGCATTTTCTTACATCATATGTGGTTGTATATCTAAGGAAAAACCAATAAATTTGACAAAGATCCTTTGAGAAGTAGGGATTACATTGAGAAAGCAACATTCAACCAATGCCTTAATAGTGTTGGAAGGATTAATCCCGCCTTGTTTCCAAAATTTCTCATCACTTACAACGAAGCTCAACCTAAGCCACCAACTCCACCAAGAACCCTAATAGAAGAAGAGGAATTCACTACTATCAAGATATATTTATGCTTGTTGTCATTGTTGGTATTTTGGTATGGTTTTGTCATTGATGTCAACACCTACTAAAACACTAGCACTCTGGAGATCCAGCAGCATTCACCGACAAGTATTTCACAGTTACTGGTATATAGATTCTGAACCAGCAATAGAAATTGTGACAAATGAACATACACTAAATCCACCGATATAGAATGAAGATCCAGTTACCCCGGTACCATCAGAGGATTCCACAGTAATTGAAGAACAACAACAAACTAAGACACCTCGGTATGTAAAATTGAATCATTCTGAAGATCAGATAATTGGAAACAAATTTAAAGGAGTTATGACAAGAGGAAGATTGGAAAATGAAGAGGTATGTCTTATTTCTCAAATTGAACCATCGTCTGTTAATGAGGCATGTGAAGATAAATTTTGGATCAACACTATGGAAGAAGAATTAGAACAAATTGAGAAAAATAATACTTGGACATTAGTTCCCTGACCTAAAGATAAAAATGTAATTGGAACCAAATGGGTATTTAGAAATAAACTTAATAAAGATGGTAAGGTTGTCAAAAATAAAGCAAGACTAGTGTGTAAGGGATATTCTCAGAAAGAAGGAGTTGATTACAATGAAACCTTTGCACTAGTAGCTAGAATTGAGGCAATCAGATTATTCTTGGCACAACTCACAAGAACTACAAAGTTTATCAAATGGATATTAAATGTGCATTCTTGAATGGAGATCTTGAAGAGGAAGTCTATATTGAACAACCTGATGGATTTTCTTTGACAGATGACAATGATATGGTTTGTAGGTTAAGAAAAGCTTTGTATGGATTGAAACAAGCCCCAAGAGCTTGGTATGCAAGGTTGGATAAGTATCTTTTAAAGATTGGTTTTACTAAAGGAAATGCAAACAACAATTTATATTACAAAATAACTAATGATGACATCTTGATTATAGAAGTATTTGTTGATGATATAATCTTTGGAGGAGAAGATGGATTATGTAAAGAATTTTCTATTAAAATGCAGCAAGAATTTGAAATGTCTATGATTGGTGAAATAAAATTCTTTTTAGGATTGTAGATTTCATAGACTGGCAAAGGTATTTTTTTGAGTCAATCCAACTACTTAAAAGAGTTACTAAAGAAATTTGGGATGGAGAACTCTAGAACCAATAAGCACACCTATGACTACAAATGACAAATTATCTCAAAGGGATGAATCTACACCTGTTAATCCAACTAGATATGAATCTATGATAGGAGCTTTACTGTATTTGACACAAACCAGACCTGATATTATGAATGCAGTATGTATTGTTTCTAGATTTCAAAGTAATCCTAGAGAAAATCATGAATCAGTAGTAAAAAGGATTTTCTGGTACTTACAAGGCACTGCAAATCTTGGATTATGGTATCCTAGAGATACAAATTTTGATCTATGTGCATACACATATGCAAATTGGGCAGGAGATGTGGATGATAGAAAAAGCACCATCGACGGAGCATTCTTTCTTGGAAACAGATTAGTTTCTTGGTTGAGTAAGAAACAGAGTTGTACATCTTTATCAACAACAGAATTAGAATATGTTGCAGCAGCAACTAACTATACACAGGTACTATGGCTTAAGCAAATGTTGAAAGACATAAAGGTAAAATGCAAGGAACCTATTACTATATATTGTGATAACACTGTAGCAATTGATATATCCAAGAATCTGGTATTACATTCTAAAACAAAACATGTTTCTATCAAACTGAATTTTCTAAGGGAAAAAGTTGAAGAAAAAGAGATAAAACTGGTTTATGTGAATACTAAAGAACAACTTGTAGATATTTTCACAAAACCTTTGCCTAATGAGACTTTTGAATATCTCAGAGATCAGCTTGGAGTCATACCACCACCAGTAGAGACTTAGAGAGTTGATGATTGTCATCAACCGACAGAATTAAAAGACAAATCTTTTACTCCGGTCTTTGATGAGGAAGCTACTTCTCAGGGGGAGTAGTTGGTACATTGAATTGATTGGTATTTTGTATATGAACTTGATTTTATTATTGTAACTTTGGCATTTGATGTCAAAGGGGGAGAGATATATACCAACAAAACCATACCAAATTACCAACAGTGACAACAAGCATAAATATATCTTGATAGTAGTGAATTCCTTTTAGTAAATAAATATATCTTGATGGACATCTTCATAGACAACTTAAACAGTGAAATAAGTTATCGCCTCAAACTAAAATGTATACCATCTTTTGCAAAATTAATAGGGAATGGTATCCAAGTAGAGGAAGCTTCCATCAAGAAAGGAAACTTGACGTTCTTTAAGGAAGGTGTTAGCTGATCAAACAAAAACACCTTTAACAATCAAAACAATATTAACAACTCAGACAAGTCCAGATTTGGACAAGAGACAAAAATGTTGTTAATGATGGGGTAGTCGATGCCAACAATGTATAGTCTAACACAACCAGTGTTGACTTTATTAGGCAACCCACCATCCATAAATGATTAAATAAGTACCAATCAAGGCACTAACACTTATCAATGCAATACCAACCAAGGAGCTTCAATGTCAAACAAGAATAACAATCACCAAGGAAACAACAACAACAACTCGGGGAACAACACAAATCAAAGAGGCAATGCTAACACTCCCTCATATTGAATAATATACACCCTACTATGACAAACCTTGGAATCAACATTTTGAGAGCTATTGGCAAATAAGATCATCACATTGTCAGTCACAAGCAAATTTGAACCCCAAGTCAAACCATCATGGTGGAATGACTCACATTATTGTGATTATCATCGAAACAAGGGGCATTGAACAAATGATTGCATGAGGCTGAAGAACCTAGTTCAAGATATGATAGACAAGGGAAACTTAACAGTCAATGGTCATAAAACCAATTGTGACCATGAAGCTTTCAAAAAACCTCTTCCAAATTATGACAAGGGAGGATCATCAATGTCAAACAACAATAAAGGAGCTCGTATCAATCAAATATACGAAAACACCATCAATCACATACCAGCATATGACAATCAAGTGATTGTCATAAAAATCAAAGACAAAAAAGAAAATGCGTCGATAAATGTGACAACAAGGGCTCAAAAATATGTCTTGAAGGGGAACACATCAATAGAAAAAACTCTCCCCAAGACTCAATATAACTTGGTCAACCAACTACAGAGAACACTCGCTCAGATATCAATACTTGAGTTTCTTAAACTCTCACCAAAACACAAAGATATTTTGGAGCAAGCTCTTGTCGAAACTATTGTTCCAAATGATCTGGATGTCAATCTATTCCAAGCCATGGTGGCCCAGATGACGGTGCCACATAACATATCCTAATATGAACATGATGATGTCTCTTTGAGTCATCTTCATAACACCCCGCTCCATATCGAAGTCCTAGTCTACAAACATCGGGTAAAACGAGTATTCATAGATGGAGGAGTTGGTCTCAATATATGTTCCCTAAATCTTATACGTGCATTGGGCTTATCTAAGCAAGCTATTGATCCTAAAAATAAAATCACTATCAAAGCCTATGATGATGAAGAAAGATCATCTGAAGGAACTGTGTTACTACCCGTTTAGGTAGGTCCTATACAATGAGACACAATGTTTCAAGTCTTGGACATAGACTTGACATACAATATACTATTGGGTCGTCCATGGATCCTTGAAATGCAAGCGGTACCTTCCACATACCATCAATCTCTCAAGTTTCCCTACAATGGAGAATAAATTTTAATATCTGTAAATACTAACTCTTTTGAGTATTGCTATGTTATGGGGGCAGCTCAAGATAGCTTGGTTCCACATAACAAGGAGGCCCAAGCTTCCTCATCATCCAACCATCAAGAATAAATCAAGTCCCTATCCATTAACTTCAAGCAACGATGAAAATAAAGGACCAAGACATGGGGGAATACTCTTTTAAACCCTTGTATCTATCTAAGTTGCCAACTTCACCAAGGTCTCATGGACAACCTTCCACATCAAGGCATCAAGCATCACAACCCATCACAAAGTTTGATGGTAAATTTATCTAAATGGGCACACTGGCTGAAGAATCAAAAGATAAGGACATCCTTAGCTGGCTATACAAGGGTGAGGAAGAAATAAGAGTTGCTACCCTAGAAGTAGTCGTACCAACAGAACAATATGGAAATGGGTTCAGAATCATGCAGTGCATGGGGTACACAGGAAAATGTCCTATTGGCAAGCGTCAAGAAGGCATCTTAAAACCCATACAACCCCATTCCCAATTAGCAATAGACAAATAGGACCTGGGTATGGCTAGAATATTCCCCTTGTAGAAAACATAGCTCATCATAAAAAACCTCAATGGAGAGAAAAGAAAAAACATAATGAAGACTCGTGGCAAGAAGCACTACACCAAGAAGCAAAAAAGACAAGGAAGAAGCAAAAACATGAAGAAAATGAGAGGTGATAAGAAGAACTCGCTATCCAAAGGGAGGAAGCTTCTTATAAAAAAATATATCATGTACAAGAACCTGATCAAACCAAGGCCGAGCCACGACCTAAAGAAATTGCTACTCAAAGAAAGGAAACGGTGTATGAACAACTTCAAAAAGTACAAGAAAGCACAGATCCCGAATCAAAACAAGCTACCAAACTTATGTCAATTATCAGTAATCTTTTCTCACCATACAACATACCTGTCAGATTCAGTGAAGTCACCTGGGATAGCAATTCTGAAACAAATTCCAATGAGTATGAGTGGGAGACCTATTCTGATGTTATAGAGGATATTAGAGTGGATACTATCCATGCATACACACCCATTTCTCATGAGGGACAAGGCTCAAGATCTTGATTGTTTCAATTCGGACCACAACATATCTATGAGGCTAGTGAGAACGAGCAGTGACAATACGAACAAGGTAATGCCAATGAGAGTACCATCGGAGACCTTGAGAATATCATAGACCTCACTGATATCCCAAACAACCATGACAATATCTCCATCATGACACTTACAACAACTAATCTTGACCTGCCAAATGACTCCCTACCACTCATTTATCCTGACCTCATAGACTGGGAAGAACCCAAACATCATGATATACCAATATTCCCAAATGGTAAGTCCATTGTCCAATACCTATGCTCAGTCAAACCAGAAACATGCTCCACTAGTGAACCACATAATGATATATGTAATCAGGGGAATGCCAAGTCTCTTAGTCACAAAAGCAAGATAAAAAATGGATCTAATGGTGAAAATTATTTAATGGCAGTGTTAGATCGCAAAAAACATTAAAAAATAAAGGACATATATGAAGGTGAAAACCTTTTAGAGGCACTTGAAGATGGGCTCGATGTGACACTCTTCCTAAACATTACCAGGAGAGGTCACCAATCTTGATTGAGCCAACTCAATCAATAAATATCGGCACTGAAGCAACAACCAAAACCATACATCTGGTAGAATCACTCACAGAAAAAGAAAAACCAGATTTTGTCAAATTCTTCAAGGAGAAACAAATCAATTTTTCTTGGTCTTATGCTGACATGCCAGGGGTAGATCTGAATCTAATCATGCATCACTTGTCTATCGCTCCTGGAGCTAAACCTATCAAATAGAAATTAAGGAAGATGAATCCACATTTGGCATTATTAGTCAAAGTAGAATTGAAGAAGTTATTAGATATCAGATTCATCCGACCTATAAACTATGTCGAATGGATCTCAAACATTATACCAGTTTCTAAACTGGATAAAATCATATGGATTTGTACAGACTTTAGAGACCTCAACAAGGCATGTCTAAAAGATGACTTTCCTTTACTAAGCATCGACACCATTGTTGATCTAACAACAGGGAACACAATGCTATCACTTATGGACGGTTTTTCTAGCTACAACCAAATTAAGATAGCTCTAGAGGATCAAAATAAAACTGCATTCACATGTCCATGGGGAACATATTGTTGTAATGTAATGCCTTTTGTCTTGAAAAATATTGGTGCAACTTATCAGAGAGCCATGACAACAATCTTTCATGACATGATGCATACTTTCATGGAGGATTAGGTAGATAATTTTCTAGCTAAAGTATTCACAAGAGTAGAACACCTAGGCATCCTAGATAAAATATTTCAACAATTAGAGAAATTCAAGGTCAGATTCAATCCTAAAAAGTGTGTTTTCAGAGTCACAACCGAAAAACTCTTGGGCTACATTGTATTAGAAAAAGGCATCAAGATGGACCCCGCAAAGGTTCAAGTTATTATGGAGGTGCCACCTCCAAAGAACATTAGTCAGCTACAATCTCTTCAAGGAAGGCTACAATCTATCAAAAGGTTCATTGCTCAATTGGCAGACAAATGTATCCCATTCAACCATCTAATTCATTAGAATATACCTTTCAGATGGGAAGACAAATGTGTAGAATCATTCCACCAGCTCAAACAATATTTGATGAATCCGCCAGTTTTGGTATCACCAATAGTAGACAAGTCATTCATCCTCTATATATCAACAACAAAAGTGTCATTGGGGCACTACTAGCACAAGAAGATCGAACAGGAAAAGAAAGGGCTATCTATTACATCAGCAGGACTTTGAACAGATATGAACTCAATTATACATTCATCGAAAAGGCTTTCTTAGTAGTGGTGTTTGCCTCTCAGAAGTTATGCCACTATATGTTACCCCACACAATCAAGCTAGTAGCAAAGACCGCTCTCACAGGAAGATTAGCTAAATGGGTCATGAGCCTAAGTGAGTTCGACATTCAGTACACAGAATGATGGGCTATCAAAGGACAAGAAATTGCAGATCAACTAGTAGAAGCACCACTACCAGACCAACATCCACTACAGGTGGAATTTCAAGATATGGATGTACTCACTATCACACCCAAGAAATGGACCCTATACTTTAATGGATCCTATGTACAATATGGATCAGTTGTCGGCATCTTGTTTGTCACTCCAGAAGGGCACACAATTCTGAGATCTTACAGACTAAAGTTTCCATGCTCCAACAACATTGTTGAATATGAAGCCCTAGTAAGATGAATCAAAATAGTTGCATCCATAACATATCATCATCTATATGTGTGACCACATGTTGATCCAAAGGAAAAATAAGGATACAAGTCAAAAACATATCATCAGTGAAGTAATCAAATGACCAAAGTCCCTAGATACATATCAATAACAGTGTCCATCAAATTAAGAAATGTTAGTATCTCAAAACAATAAACATCAATAAGATCATTAGAACATCATATGAGAATATCGCTAAGTAGCATATCAATAAGATCAAAGTACAACAATGTATCATATCATAAGTTCATCAAAATACAAAGATATATGTACATCAAGGAACAAATACAAAAACTATGATCATGATCATGATGTAGGATCAACCTGTCGATCGAGAGCTTGAACTACACACACCTATGCTACTGCTAGGAGCATGCCTCCTAGGACCCACAACCCCCTCACTTCCCCTCTGTCTCTAAGAACTCCCATGCTGAGAACTGGCAACATAGGTAAGAGCACGTCAATCCGAGGGTACAACCTGAAAATATAGAGTCATGCAGTACTCCGCCTACCATGCCTGCTCAATAAGACTTTGGATGGTGTCCCCTATAACACCTTGTGCGGCTTCCTGCTACAATGATCACATTGGCTCCTTTGCCCAGCCTTGTCTCTCTATCTCTACATCTCTCTTCGCCCGAGCAGTATCTCACTCTAGTGACATTGTCACCACCTGTCTCTACAACTACGCAACCTGTGTCTGGGCTTGTGTGAGCTGACCCTATACCCTATGCAGTAAGGCCTAGAATGCTGATATATGTGCTTGTTGCTGATGAGGAGGCACTCTAATCTGCAAACTCTATGGCTGCAAAGGCTATGAATCATGCATACCAACCTGTCGAGGGGCAGGAGAGGGCACATCAACCCTCCTCCATTAGGCCAATGGTTGCACATCCTCCTCCTCTGACTCCTCCTCCACTGTTGCGCTTGCCAATCCCATCAAACCTACTCCTCCACCAACCTCCTCAGACTTTTTCTCCTCATCAAAAGAATCATCACTCTCCTCCTTAGATCTGTCACTGTCTGATCCCTCCTCAACCCCCAAGACAACAACATTTTCCACCTATACCGGCCCTCCCCGCCCAACCCCACTCCTCCATCCTCCTCCTCTACCCCTCACCACTCCTCCTCTCCCCCTCACCACTCCTCCTCCCCCACTACCATATCCTCCCCGACCACGTCCAATTGCACCACCTACAGTAATCCTACCGCCCCTCCTCCCTCTACCACCCCTCCTCCCACCTCGATGACCTCCAACCTGATCATCATCATCATCAACCTCCTTCAGTGCAGGAATCGACTCTCCTGGCCCTATCAGTCAAGGAAACCTGTGTGTCAAAAATTACTACGTATGCTCTGTCGTCATCCTGACATATGTTATGTCCTAAAACATACTCCATACATAAAAAGGAAAAGAATTAAACTCAACCTAGCTATAGAAAAATCCAATGTGGGGCCCCAATCTATCCTCTCCTTGTGTACCTGAGCGTACATAGTCATCCCCTATGGCATTGGCTGCACACGCCCAAACTGTTGGTAAAATCGAGGAAGAATGAACTACTCTACCATGTATGGGGTGCGACCCAAAAGGAATCTACTCATAAATAAGTGGGGTACCTCAAAAACATCCTCTGGCTATGGCTCGCACAATTAATAAGGTATCCACACCACTGTATCCATATCATCCAAAGCCCGCCTCCAATACTCTAACCTCCCGAGCATCGATTGGGAAGCAACTTGGTTGTACATCATCACAAAAGGTGTCCCTACTAGTTTGAAGCTCAACCCAAGTGGACGGGTCATTTCTATGTGCTCCCATGCCCTAATTTGCAGAAGATTGCATCTGGAAGCTAGGCTAGTTGCATCCTCATAAACCACCTAGTGAAGCTCATGTTATAGATGGGTGAGAAAACAAATACCCAACACGTATCATGTGTGCACTTGCACCATCTGTCGGAGAATTTGGCCCCATCCAACTAATAAACCATGTGACCTCCTATCAAGAGTTACAAAGCTGTCATTCAAACTTGCCAAAACTAAAGGGAGTGGGGCATAGTTGTCTACCATGTCCTGCCACACCACTGAGTAACCTGTAATACGGGGATTGACAAACACCTCATTAAGAGCATCTATCTCGTGCCTCCTCCACATCATACTCAACTAGCTCACTTGTGATTGGAATATGCAGAATTGGATAAATGTCCTCCGACGTTATTGTGATCTCACCCATCAACAAATAGAAGGTGTTATGCTTGCTATGCCATCTCTTGGCCATCATAGTGAGTAGTGCCTTATTCGTCTGATAGGGAGGCATGTGTAACAAGTGGATGAGACCGCAAGCCTCTATGGCTGCCAAATCATCAACACTCAATTGATCTCGCATCACACAAGTCTTCAAGAATTTCTCCTGAAGCATGAGCACTCCTCAATGGACCTATATCAATACATGGATATCATCTTATCAGATACATCTATTCTACACAATCCAACAATCAACAAATCAAGTGATGACAGTCACACAATCAACCAAGGTCTGTTCAATCATCCAATCAATTAATTGCACCTTATATCAACATTCAAACTACACGCTTCATATCAGGACTCATATCGAAAATAAATACCATTTTAAAATGACCAAGTTACATATTGACAATCAATCTCAAAAACAAATCAATCAAGTTTCAATCAATCCAGACTCATATCACAGATCAATCAAATCAATCTCATATCGAACAAAGATCCATATCAACATAATGATCCATATCGACAAAATAATCCATATAAAAAATTGACCCATAACGACAAGTTGTCCCATATCGAACACACTCCCATATCAAAAATTGATCCATATCGACCAACACCAAACGATCCATATCAAAAAGCTTGACCCATATTGAATAACAACAAGTTGACCCATAACAACAAATTGACCCATCAATGAAGAGCGACAATAAACTCATATCGAACATTGACCCATACCACAATCAAGACCCATATTGACTTTAAACCATATTGCAATAAGGACCCATATCGAACATTGACTCATATCAAAAACAGACTCATATTGACTTTGAACCATATCAACTTTGACCACAATTGATCCAAACCAAAATTCGAATTGACACAACAAACTCATAATGACAAACATCAATTACCGACCAAAATCAACACATTCGATCCAAAATGACACTTTGACAGGGTGCAAAACTTCATAACAAATCCACAAATCAAAATTGCACATGTTCAATTTTTTTAAAAATCACACAAAATGCTCATTGTTTAATATGCCCTAAAAAATCATCAAATGCGCTATAAGATTCATCGTATGCACTAAAAAATACATCATATGCACAATATTGTTTCTCATATGCGCTAATCTACAACTCAAATGTGCTAATCCTAACATCATATGTGCAAAAACAAAAATCAAATGTGCTACGATAATTGTTAAATGTCCTAAAATATCCATCGCATGCACTAAAGGCAAAATCATATGTGCGAAAACAAAGAAAAAAAGAGAAAAAGTGTGAAAAACCCTAACTAGCCCAAAAAAATAAAATTTTTTCCAAAAATCACCTAAAAACTAAGCTAAAAATTTACAAAGCGGGTTACAACATCAACTTACCAGTGGCTCATACTTTGCTGGCCTCTCAAATTGATGAACGCACTCAAAATGGTGACGGTGATAGGGGGTGCTATCTCCTCTCTCTCCTCCAAGCTCCAATGCTCCAAAGACAAGTGTGCAAATGAAGTGGAAATGGGCTCTTGGAGGCTTATGTAGCCCATGATGATGCAGGTGGTTGTGATGCCTCGACGGATGTGTGGGGCATGTACATGCTATCCCACATAGTCTTCACCTCATTTTTTCCATATCATTTTTAATAAATCTTTCAGACGATAAATTTCAAAAAAAAAAAAAAAGTCCAAAAATCCAAAAAAATCCAAAAAATTTAGAAAATCGCAAGATTCCAAAAAACATCGTACTTCGCACTGCTCCCTTGAAAAGGGACATTTTTTCAATTTATCGCCCGAGGTGACATATCATCATTATCATATCAATATTTTCATATCAACATTATCATCAGTCTCATATCAACCGATCGGTTTCATATCAGCTTATCATATCAAAATCATTTTTTCATATCCAAGGAATCATATCGACAACTTTGGCAAAAACATCATATCGAAAAATTTTGACGATAAATTGAGCATTTTTCTTTGAATAAACATGTGGTCACATGTTAACTCAAAGAGAGTCAAAGTGTAGACACCTAAAAGTTGCACAATGAATTAAGTGAATTTTATTTATTTAATTATCCCTAATTCTTCCAATTAATTAAATTAAGATTTAATTAACATCCCCTTTTCTTATATTTTGCCCATTAATCAAATTAAAGATTTGACTAATATTTCCCTTTTCTATCTAAGCCATTTAATTAAATTCACATTTACTTAAATCCCCCTTTCTAAGCCATTTAATTAAATCCCCCTTTCTAAGCCATTTAATTAAAATTCCCCTTCTAGCCATTTTTAATTAAAATTACATTTAATTAAAACCACCCACTTGCAAAATTAAAAATCACATTACAATAAATCAATATTTATTTAAATCTATCAAATGCAGGTTGCAACCAAAATTGAAATAAATTAATTTTATTTTAATTAAATTCTTTTTTCTCTCACCCACTTTCAAAATCCTACATCTCCCACTTGCCTCCTAAACCTCTTCTAGAGCCTTTTAGATTCTTCTAAACTTTTTTAATTAGCCTTAATCCCACTTAATCCCACTAATAATGTCCTTTGCCTAAATTTGAGGAGGTCACTTCTCAAATTTGGAAGAAAGTCTTCTAAATGCATTTAAGACTTTATTTCCTTCAACAAGCAAACTTGTTGAGTTCCCCAAATTTGGAAGGACTCTTGCAAATTTTCCCCCAAAGTCTTCCTAACCATTAATGGTTAACTCAACTTTCCCACATGGTTAGGGACTTTCTCTCTAACTTAACCCTCAGCTAACCCAAGGGTCTCATCAAATGCTCATGACTTTGACCCTAGTTATCCTATTAACCCTTGCACAAGAGTTCACCCCTTGGGTAAAGGCTTTATCCATTGGTTATCAACTAACCTAACCATAACCTTACCTCCTAATGTAACCTCCATGTCTCCTCAGGCATTTAATGTCTCTTACATCTCCTCTCAATCCCTCTCAAGGTGACATTTGTCAACTTGAGATTGGATTGAATCTCTCACATGGATTGATAACTTTCAATCCTAGCCCTTGTTGAGATTATTTGATCTCAACCCTCCATTGCCCTATTTTCCCTATAAGTGGAGCTCTCATTCTTCATTCTCCATATAAAGTCTTTTGTGCATCAAACTTATAGTCATTTTGCAGGCTAAGGAACTCTCTTTGTTATCTTCAAGCATCAAACATTCATCTCATAGCATTTTAGTTTCATTTAGCTTAAATGGATATCCTTTTCTAGCTTAATTAATTCATCTAGTAGCATTTAATCTTCAATTTGGAATTAACCTAGTTTCATATCTTCATCATCTTGAACATTTAGTCTTGCATCTTGCATTTCATCTTAATCCATCATCTTAGCTTTCACTAGGATCTTAGTTGCATCCATTTTGATCGTAGAATCATTTAAATCTCGTTCTGTAGGTTGTCATCCAAGAGATCAAATACTTTTCCAAGTGAAGACCACCTTGAATCTTGAGGATCTTTAGAGATAGAGGAACATGGAACATGCTTAGAGTTTGGTTTTTCAAAGTTAGCTTCTTGGTTTTGGATTTTGATTTCTAACCTCTAACATAATGTTTCATGTGTGTGTTTGAGATGTTTTCCCCTATTGCAAGCTGATACCACATTCCATACAGTTTCTTTTTTATCTTGAAATTTGAGTAGAAAAATATTTCTTTATTGAAAGTATATATTTTGAATATTATTTGAAGTTTGGTAGTAATAGAAACATTAATTATTATTAAATAGTGTCATTTTCTATCTATTTAATGATACTTAAAAAATTTCTTTTACAAATTTCTTATACAATTTAAATATGTTTAGATATTTTCATAAAATTTCCTCGTCGTTAAATTATGAAATATCTGAATGGTGTCCCTCCATATGTTCATTTCTCACCACCCAAGTAATCACTAATGAATATGATTTCATTTTCAATGATAAAGATTTAGTTGACAAATTATAAAAGTTATATTTTTATTTAAATAAAATATTTACAATATTACTAATAATGATTAGAAAGTTCATAACAAGTTTTACGAATGAGAGTAGGAAATTTAAATATTTATTATGCCGAAGGCATTTCTTATGTGAGGGCACCGAGCTAAGTTGGACAATCAACGATCAATATCGTTTGCGTAGAGTGCAAGACCATTGAATGTATCTACACCATTCGTTTTCATCAACGTGGATTTTTCCTACAACTAATGGCAAAAATAGAGATGGTTTTCGTCGTGGAGAAAATAGAGATTTTGGTTCATGAGAAATGACCACACAATCAAAAGTAAAATTAGAAAATGGTTTCGTAAACATTTTTTAGTGCTTTGTTTGAGAGGACCGTTTGTGCAACAGGTATATTATAATAAATTTTT
This sequence comes from Cryptomeria japonica, assembly GCF_030272615.1. Lineage (NCBI taxonomy): Eukaryota > Viridiplantae > Streptophyta > Pinopsida > Cupressales > Cupressaceae > Cryptomeria > Cryptomeria japonica. The sequence continues at coordinate 821,092,547 of NC_081409.1, forward strand.
AATGACTAAAATATTTTTCTTTGTTCAATCGCCGCCGCATTCCCATTTTCACTTATTTGATATGTAAACAATATATTTAAATCATCACATACTAGCTATGAGATTACATTTTAATTTTATATTTTTTTTATTATTTACTTTTACAAATAATATTTGATTGTTTTCCAATGCAAACATTGTTGACTGAGACAAAGCTTAATAAAAAAAATTATATGTGAAATTTTAATGACTAAAGGAGGAATCATATTGTCAAAACAAGTCATCTGATTTATAGTTTTTAATTTGTTGTTGTGTGTTCTACATGTTTTTAAACATGAAGATTTTTTAGATTATATAAAATTAGTAAATTTAATTTATCATTATATATTATAGCTTATATAATGTTAATTATTGTATTTATTTTTTATGAATAAGCCTCTAATCTATATTAATAAAGAGATTAAATACAAAAACATTTAATTTTCTTACCAGTTTCATTTTCAACCATTGCTTTGAATAGCTTGAACTTCCCAAGTGCTTCTGATTTTTCTCTGAGAAAAGTAACCCAACACATTCTAGAATAATCATCAATAATTAGCATGAAATATCTATCACCTTGTAAGCTTTTAGTTCTAGCTGGACCACATAAATCAGTGTGAATTAAATCACGGGATTATCAAATAGGTCCACTGCAAAAGCTATTTGAGATCATTTGGAAACACTGAATGAAGGGGATTCCACAGTCAAAATTGCAAAACTTGAAACCTTCCGAGTCAGGTATGAACATCTAAAAATGGAAGAAGATGAAAGGATTTCTGCTTTTATGGAAAGGGTAAATGAAATTGTTTTGGGTATCAAATGTTGTGGAGGAACCTTGAGTGAAGATGAGATTGTTTCAAAAATATTAAGAGGTTTGCCACCGGCATATAAAATGAAGGTTACTGCTATAAATGAGTTGAGAACAATGCCTAATACATCAGTAACTAGGGATACATTGATTGGAAAACTTTCAGCTTTTGAAATTGAGGAATTTGGTCCTATTACTATTATAAAAACTGATTTGGCCTTCAAAGCATCAACATCATCTGCTCCATCCTTTGACAAATCAGACTGGAGAGCCTTTTATGCAAGAGAACTTGAAGAAACCAGGAAGGAGAATGAAGAGCTTGAAGAACTTGAAGCACTATTTGCAAGAAAAATGCCAAAAGGCCCAATTGGAAGTAAGTATGAAGGTAAAGCACCCTTTAAATGTTTTAACTGCAATAAGATTGGTCATATGGCTTCAAGATGCCCTGATAGACATGCTAGACTAAGAGAAGAAGCTAGAAGAACATACAAACCTAATCCTAAATATCAGAGATACAGATTTAAGAAAAACAAAGATAAATCTTGTTACATTGCTGATGAAGGTGTGACTGATGACTCTGATGAGGATCCAATAGACAATGGATGGGTCTTTGTTGCTATAACAGAAGATCAATCAGTACCTATTGCTCAACCGGTAGAACAAGCCCTAGCAGCTAAAGTTGAATCAAAGGATGAATGGATTATTGACTCAGGTTGCTCACATCACATGACTGGAGACAAAGGTAAATTCTTGAACTTTCAAGAATACAAAGGAGGATTAGTAAGATTCAGAGATGACAAAGCCTGTTCAATCAAAGGTAAGGGTTCAATATCTCTTGATGGTAAACATAACACTAAAAATGTGTACTATGTTGAACGATTAAAACATAATCTTTTAAGTGTTGGTCAATTAGTTGAGAAAGGTTTTCCATTACAATTTAAAAATGGAAAATGCAAAATCATGAATAGAACTGGTTTGGAAATTGCAACTGGTAATCAGACTAGAGGTAATATCTTTCATTTGAATAATAGTGAAAAGGCATGCTTAATTGCACATATAGATGAAAGTTGGCTATGGCATAAAAGACTATGTCATGTAAATTTTGATTGCATGGTAAAAATTAGTACTTCTAAGGTAGTTAGAGATCTACCTAAAATTGTGAAACCTCATAATACAATTTGCAAGGAATGTCAATTTGGGAAACAAGTTAGAGCTAGTTTCAAAAGTATTCCAGAAAAATCCAATAATGCCCTTGATTTAATTCACACTGATTTATGTGGTCCAGCTAGAACTAAAAGCTTAAAGGTGATAGATATTTCATGCTAATTATTGATGATTATTCTAGAATGTGTTGGGTTACTTTTCTCAGAGAAAAATCAGAAGCACTTGGGAAGTTCAAGCTATTCAAAGCAATGGTTGAAAATGAAACCGGTAAGAAAATTAAATGTTTAAGATCAGATCAATGAGGAGAATTCACATCTAAAGATTTTAATACATTCTGTGAAGTAAATGGAAACAAAAGACAGTTATCAGCACCTCAGACACCACAACAGAATGGAGTTGTTGAAAGGAAAAACAGAACTATTTTGGATGTAGCAAGAAGTATGTTATCAGAAGCAAATCTACCACATGTGTTCTGGAGAGAGGTAGTAAGCACTGTTGTCTATACATTCAACAAAGTTCACATCAAAGGTGAAACCAGTAAGACCCCTCATGAACTATGGTTTGGTAATACTCCTACTCTTAAGTATTTCAGAATTTTTGGAAGTAAATGTTATATTAGAAGAGATGAGTATATTGGCAAGTTTGATCCTAGAAGTGATGAAGGAATATTTCTTGGTTATTCATCTAAGAGTAAAGCATACAAATGTTTTAATAAAAGATTACAGAAAATTGTTGAGAGTACAAATGTAAAGATTGATGAACAATTCAGAGGAACTTCAAGGTATATAGACTCTGAACCGGGAACATAAATTATGACAAATGAACCTACAATAAATCCACCTGTACAGAATGATGATCCAGTTACTCCGGTATCATCAGAGGATTCCACAGTAATTGAAGAACAACAACAGACTAAGACACCCCGGTATGTAAGACTGAATCATTCTAAAGATCAGATAATTGGAAGCAAATTTAAAGGAGTCGTGACAAGAGGAAGATTGGCAAATGAAGAGGTATGTCTTATTTCTCAAATTGAACCATTATCTATCAATGAGGCATGTGAAGATAAATTTTGGATTAAAGCTATGGAAGAAGAAATAGGACAAATTGAGAAAAATAATTCTTGGACATTAGTTCCCCGGCCTAAAAATAAAAATATAATTGGAACCAAATGGGTATTTAGAAACAAACTCAATGAAGATGGTAAGGTTGTCAGAAATAAAGCAAGACTAGTGTGCAAGGGATATTCTCATAAATAAGGAGTTGACTACAATGAAACCTTTGCACTGGTAGCCAGAATTGAGGCAGTTAGATTATTCTTGGCCTTTGCAGCCCACAAGGATTACAAAGTTTATCAAATGGATATCAAATGTGCATTTTTGAATGGAGATCTTGAAGAGGAAGTCTATATTGAACAACCTGATGGATTTTCCTTGACAGATGACAATGATATGGTTTGCAGATTAAGAAAATCTTTGTATGGATTAAAACAAGCTGGAAGAGCTTGGTATGCAAGATTGGATAAGTATCTTTTAAAGATTGGTTTTACTAAAGGAAATGCAGATAGCAATTTATATTACAAAGTAACTAATGATGACATCTTGATTATTGAAGTATTTGTTGATGATATAATCTTTGGAGGAGAAGATGAATTATGCAAAGAATTTTCTCTTGAAATGCAGCATGAATTTGAAATGTCTATGATCGGAGAAATAAAATTCTTTTTAGGATTGCAGATTTTACAGACTGATAAAGGCATATTTTTGAGTCAATCTAAGTACTTGAAAGAACTACTTAAGAAATTTGGGATGGAGAACTCTAAACCAGTAAGCACACCTATGACTACAAATGACAAATTATCTCAAAGGGATGAATCTACACTTGTTAATCCAACTAGATACAAATCTATGATAGGAGGTTTACTATATTTGACTCAAACCAGACCTGATATTATGAATGCAGTATGTATAGTTTCTAGATTTTAGAGTAATCCTAGGGAAAATCATGAATCAGTAGTAAAAAGGATTTTTCGGTACTTACAAGGCACAACAAATCTTGGATTATGGTATCCTAAAGATGAAAATTTTGATCTATATGCATACACAAATGCAAATTGGGCAGGAGATGTGGATGATAGAAAAAGCACCACTGGAGGAGCATTCTTTCTTGGAAAGAGATTGGTTTCTTGGTTAAGTAAGAAACAGAGTTGTACACCTTTATCAACAGCAGAATCAGAATATGTTGCAACAACAACAAACTGTACACAGGTACTTTGGCTTAAGCAGATGTTGAAAGACATAAAGGTAAAATGCAAGGAACCTATTACTATATATTGTGATAACACTGCAGCAATTGATATATCTAAGAATCCAGTATTACATTCTAAAACAAAACATGTTTCTATCAAACTGAATTTTCTAAGGGAAAAAGTTGAAGAAAAGGAGATAAAACTGGTTTATGTGAATACTAAAGAACAACTTGCAGATATTTTCACAAAACCTTTGCCTAAGGAAACTTTTAAGTATCTCAGAGATCAGCTCGGAGTCATCCCTCCACCGGTAGAGACTTAGATAGTTGATGATTGTCATCAACCGGCAGAATTAAATGGAAAAATCTTTTATTCCGGTATTTGATGAAGAAGCTACTTCTAAGGGGGAGTAGTTGGTATTTTTGTATGGACTTCAAATTTTGTAGCTTTGGCATTTGATGTCAAAGGGGGAGAGATATATGGAAAAACACATTATCAATTGAGGAGAGATTATATACATATCATTTATTATTATTTTTATATATAATTTATATTTTTCTATAATATAAAAAATTATAATATATAATTAACATATGTAATATTTTTCTCATCTAATATTAATTAAAATAAACACACACACACACACACACACATATAATTTTATATTTATTATTTAAATATATATATTTTTTATTAAAATATATGTTTAAATTATATTTTTATTACATATAAATCATAAATATAGATATTGAATATCAATATCATATATATATGTTATATATTTTTATAGATAGTATTATTTGAATCAAATATACACACAATATCATATATATATTATATATTTTTTATTATATTATTTAAAATAATGTATAATATATCTCAAATTATCATATTATTTGAATTAAATATACATATTAATAATATATAATATATTGTATTATTTAAAATAATGTATAATATATCTCAATTATCATATTATTTGAATTAAATATACATATAAATAATATATAATATCTTTATATTAATGAATTTGTGAGATATTTTTCTCACTCTTGCACCCCTCTCTCTCCCCCCCCCCCCTCTCTCTCTATTTATCTATCACTCTCTATCTACCTCATCTACCTATCTTTCCCCTCTCTCCTTCTCTTCTCTCTCCCTCTCTACCTATCTATCTCCCTTTACCTCCCTTTGTCTCTCTATGTCCCCCTATCTCTCCTTCCCCCACTCCTTCCTATCTTCATGTCCATCTCTTTCCCTTACTCTTCTCATATATTGAGTGCTCTCTCTCTCTCTCTCTCTCTCTCTCTCTCTCTCTCTCTCTCTCTCTCTCTCTCTCTCTCTCTCTCTCTCTCTCTCTCTCTATTTTTCTTTCCTTTTCTATCCCTCTCTATCTCCTTATTTCTCTCTCCCTCCATCTCTATTTTTCTATCCTTGCTTCTTTATGTTTTCCTCTATATCTCTATCTCCATCTCCCCCTCTCTTTAGACTCCTTATATCTCTATCTAGATATGATTCTATATCTCCTTATCTATTCATGCATCTCTCTCTTTCTCCTCCCCCTCACTCTTTCCCATTATATCTATATTTCTCTCCCTCTTCCTCTTAACGTTCACATATTTCTCTATCACTCTCCCACACACATTCCTTATTTCCCTCTCTTTATCTCTATCTCTATATTTTTGTCTCACTCATAGACACACACATTCCTGGTTTCTCCCTCTCTATATCACCCATTATCTATATATCTCCTTCTTCATCAATCCCTCTCCCTCTCTACATATGGATCCAACTCTCCCATATCTCTCTCTCTCTCACACACACATCCAAACATAACATGAGTTCGATTATCCTCCTAATTTAGATATTTTATTTTAAATGTAATATACAATTGATAGAACCAAATGTTTTTTTCCCTAATTAAAATTCTACACCTCTTCGGCGTACCCATTGAACACCTAAGTGCAATTGCTAGTTCTATATATTTTGGAATTATTGTTTTAGTATGAAGAGTAGAGGTGATAGATATGGCTCTTGACTTATTGTTTATTGGAAGAAAAGTATTTAATAATAATCAAGTATAGATAAGATTGATAGGGTGTATAGGTTTTAGATTATAATTAAAATTTATGAATATTTTGAAGTAATAAACTTTTTAACAATATGGGTAGAAAGACAAGAGTATAAAGAATTTATGAAGGTTTATTATTAAATATAAATTATAAAAAATTTAAAAATATATAATTTTGATATTGTTTGTATCTAAAAATAAATTATATATATGATTAAGTATATTAATTTTCAATTTTTAATTTTTTTTTGTGCATTCTCCAAGATTAGCCTAGCCGTCATACCGCTTTGGTCCAGGCAGGGATTTGAACTTTTTGTTGCACCATTAACAATTCAACCATTTTACCGTTACACTAATAGGTGATCCCCCATCAATTTTTAAATTTATTTAAAAATATTAATAATTTATATTTTAAAATTCTTTTGTAATATTACAAGATACTAAACATTTAATGTTTGTAATTTATAAATTGTTATTTTTAATAATAAAATAAATATGTTATTGTAAATTTAAAGATAATTTGTTTGTTGTATTATTTTTTGGTTTCAAATTTCATTAAACAAATAATATGATTAAATTTTTAATATTATAAATTAGTCTCTAAATTCTAATAGATTTCCTTCTACATTGTAGCTTTTAGAACAGTTTTCAAAATATACAAAAGAAATAGAAAAAAAAATGTCATTTTGTTGCAGGTAATTTCATTAGTGTCCATGAATGGATCTGGGCTAGATCAGAGGTTTTCTTCCCTCCATTCTTTCCTATCGGTGCCCACACTGAATGGAGTTGTAATTATTTCTTATTAATAAAATTCCTTCAGCCTCGGCCTTTTATCGATCAAAAAATAAAATTCATTAGTGTTTACTAAATTTACTTTCAATATTATATTATATAATCGTATAATCATATTTATATTTAATATATGATATATTAATATATTTATTATTATTTATTTATATATCTATTTATGGATAATTTATGTTTCAATTATATTTCATGTGTGAAGGTGGGATAAATGCAAAAAATCACAAGGCAAAATACTTTTCATATGGTTACTAATGTAAGTCCTTAGTGATCAATGTTGTTGACATTAATTGATGCTCTTTAAGTTGACTTATCTTCTGATTTATGGATTGCTAAGGTCCATGCCATTTTAACAAGAACCTAGCATGATCCATTATGACTTATTGGGATGATTTAACTTGGAGAATTTAATCAATCAACTTTCCTTGAAACAGGCATAAATTTTATACATTTTTTGAGATATTTACGAACTAGATGGGCATTGTTAGACTACAAGGTTACTTAATCTATGGATTTTTGTTGAGAAATAATGATTCATAAGGTGTGAAGCTATAAATCTATTTCCCACATCTACTTAAAGATAATATTTAATAAATTTTGATTTTGCAAATGCACCACACTATGTCTCAAACTACTAGAAACATGAGATGTCCCACACAACATTCCACCATTGAAAATCCTATATTCTATGTCCCATCACCATAAGAAAATCATGGATCTAATTTACTCATCAATGTCTACTCCATTTTCTTATTAATTGGATGTATTTCATCTTATAGGAAAAATATGTTAGTATTATATGTAATGATTAGATCTAAGAGATCTTAAAGGTGAATTGTTGAGTCCTTAAGCAAATGATGTACTGGGTTGGTGGACACTTCCCATGGAGAAATGCCATATTTTGATTATTGACCAAAAAGACAATAAAATATCAATTTCTCTATTGTCAATATCTCCTTCTCTCTATATCCATCCTTATTCTCTCTCTTTCTCTCTCTTTTACCAATATATTGATCTACCTCTCTCTCATAATCATATGTCCCTATCTATCTCTTTATTTTTATTTATCTCCTTTAAATCCCTCTTTCTATATTCCCATCTCTCTACCAATATTCCTCTAACTAACACTCTCTCCCTCTCTTCTTCTCCTTTACTCTATCTCTCTCATATATATTCTTCTCTTTATATACATTTACCTTTCTCCATTCTTTATTTTTCCTCTTTCAAACAACTTCCTCCCTCTCCCTCTTGCCCTCTTTCTCTTTCTACCTTCATCTTTATCTCAAAATATATATATATTTTTATGTTTATCTCTCTTTCTCTTCATCTCTCTCTTTGTTTCATTAGATTCTTTTAACTCAACTCTTCCTCCATATCTATCTATCTACATTTATTCTCTCTCTCTCTCTCTCTCTCTCTCTATATATATATATATATATATATATTTGTGTGTGTGTTTATTTATAACTCACTTGAATGTCTCTTATCACTATCTATCCATATCGTTCTCTACTTGTATCTCCTTATTTCTCTATCTCTCTCCCTATCTCTATTTAATTCTTTATCCCTCTCTATATCTCTTTATCACCCTCTATCTATATCTATCTTTCTCCCTCTCTCCCTCTTTATACATTGAGCTATCTCTCTTTCACCCTGTTTCTTCCTCATCTCCATCTACCTATCTCTCTCCCTCTACCAATTTCTCTCCCTCTCTCCCCCTCTTTCCTCCCTCTCTTTTTGTGTCTCCCCCCTCTCTTTCTCTTTGTCTCTCTCCCTCCCTATCTCACTCCCTATCTCTACCTCTTTGCTCTTATCTTCCCATATATCTTTGTATCTCTCTTTCATTTCTAATATATCTCTATCTCTCCCTCTTCTTTTTGTCCCTCTCTCCATCTTCTCCTATTTCTATCTCCCTCTCTCCATCTCTATTTGCCTATCTCCACTTCTCCTTGTTTGTTTTACTCTCAATTTGTCTCTTTGTTTCTTTCCCTCTCACCCTCTCTCTCTATATCCTTATATCTATATCACTATATCATCATCAATATCTCTCACTATCTATCTCTATCACTCTATCATCATCTATATCTCTCACTATCTATCTCTCTCCCTTTTCCTCCACATCTCTCTATCTTTCTATGTCTCTTTATCTTTATCTCCCTTTACCTATCTATATCTCTCCATCAATTTATTTTCCTCATCATCTCTCCCTTTATCTTTCTCTCTACTCTTCTATCTTTACACATGTAACCCTCTCCATATCCATCTATCTCTCTCCCCCTCTCTTTCCCTCTTCTTTTTATACCTCTCTCTATATATATCTTCTTGCATGTTCATTTATATCTCTCCATGTTTTTCCTATTTCTCCCTCTATATATATCTTGTTACCTACCCATCTTTGTCTACCCCTATATCTCTCTATCTAACTCTCTCTATATTACTCCCAATCTCTAAATTTATCTTCTATCTCTCCCTCTCTCATTCTCTTCCTTCATCTCCCTCTATATATTTATCCCTTCCATCGCTATCCTTCTATCCTCCTCTCCTCTCAATTTCCATATCTTTCTCCATATCTATCTCTATCCCCTATCTCTATCTCTTGGCCCCTTTCTCATTTTTTGTCTCTTCCCCCTCTATCTCTCCTTCTTTCTAAACTTACCTATCCATCTCTTTGTCTCTTTATATTGTAAACATAACTTGAGTATATTGATAATGGGCTCTAATTATTGACCTCCCATATCTTTTCGACGTAACCATTGCACACCAAGGTGCAATTGCTAGTTATTATTATAATATTAAACATGGATAGGGGAGTGATGTCATAGGATAATAATTATATAAATAATTTATTATATGTTTGTGGAAAGTCTAAAAAGTATTCATCTGGAAGATAAAGCATAAAAAAGCCATCAAATCAAGTGGAAGATTAAGCATGCAATATTGGTCCATTAATATTTTGAATAGTGCTTGGTTTTTCCACCTTGAAATACAAGTTGAAGAGACATGTATAAACTTCAATTTATTTGGTCCATTATGTTTCCTCCCAAGGGGGCCATCGATAAAGTATTGTCTTTTGTGCTTCCCACCATCCATGAGGGTGATGATGGTGACTAAAAGTCCACATGGTTTAATTTTGGATAATAAACTTAGTTGAAAAATTTTAATGGTTATTTTCATGTCTTTTTCAGTAATACAAATTAATAGTTACATTCTTATTATATAAGACATTTTTTTTTAAATAACAATAATAATAACAAAATATTTTTGTATTATGTATCATAGAATCACAAAGCTCATTTTTGCTCATTCGAGCATCCATGTTACAAATATACTAGCTCCTTTCGAGCACCAAACTAGAAACAACAATTAGAAGACCAAGGGTTACAACTTAGAAATCCACTTTAAACCCAATGGAAGACCAAGAGTCACAACTTAGAATTCTACACAAAGGTGTCCCTCATGGGAGTTGAACTTGGGTCTCCACATTGAGAACTCAATGCTTTAACCAACTAAGCTCAACCCCTTGGACTATAACAAAATATTTCAAGATGTAAACCTTCAAAATTTGTGTGTCAGAATTTTTCATATGTGATAATGGCATTCAAATTATTTGAATTGGATGATATATTACCTCTAACCTTCCATCAAATTTATGGTAATTTGATATGTAATATAAAGTCAATTTATTTTCAATAAAATTTTGACTACTATAATTATAGATGTGCATTCCTTTTTGTTTTGAAAATTTAAGTGGAAAATATTTGTCTCATTTGAATTTAAAACTTCTAGCTATAGTCATGAAGTTTCATGGAAATTAATAATGTCCTTTTCTATCCATTCACCACCATCCAAATAATACTTTTAAAAATATATTTTATAAATGTATTTTAAATTTAAATATTTTAAATATTTTCATAAAACTTCTTAATAGTTAAATCATCAAATATCTCAAAAAAGTATCCCTATATGCCCACTTCTCACATGATTAAATCTTGAATTGAAAAGAAAAACTAGCTTACATATATTTGATTTTAATCAAATATATATATAATACGCCGAGATATATCCTTTTCGAGGCGCCTATTTTTATCATGTACCCCAAACTCTAATAGGTGCCTCGAAAAGGATATATCTTGGCATATTATATATATATTTGATTAAAATCAAATATATGTAAGCTAGTAGCAGTGGCAGCAACATGGGAAACAATAAAAAAATTCAAAATAGAACTATATAATATTATACTATTAATGTTTGTTGCATTGATATGTAATATTATTATTGCAATTATTATTATTATTTTCTATTTGTTTGTACTAAAATAAATTATATTATAATATTATTATATTATTATGTAGAGATATATGAAATTTTAAATATCTATTTAGACTATTTTATATAATATATTTGTGTTGCAAGATCAAAGCAAATACTAAAATCTAAGATAATATAAAACTTTATTTAATGATAATATAAAATTTTATTTAACCACGAGTATTATGGTTATGGTTAGCATTAGGGTTAAGGTTTACATCATGGTTCAAGTTAGATTTATGATTAGGGTTAGGGTTATGATAATGGTTAGGGTTAGCATCAACGTTAGGGTTTGGTTTTGGTTTAGGATTATGGTTAGCTTTAAGGTTTAGGATTACAATTAGGATTATGGTTGGGGTTAGGGTTATGGTTGCAGTTAAATATTAGGCTTAAATTTATGGTCAAGGTTATAGTTTAGTGTCAGGCTTACATTTATAACTGGGGGTATGGTTAGGATTATGATTTGGTTTATGGTTATGTTTTGGATTAGGGTTAAGGTTCGTATTATGGTCAGGGTTAAGGTTTATATTATGGTTAGGGTTATGATTAGGGTTAGGAATATGATAATAGTTAGGGTGTATATCATGGTTAGGGTTAGGGTTTAGTGTTAACCTTAAGTTTATGGTAAGGGTATAGTGTCAGGGTTACAATTACTTTAGGGTTTATATCAAAGGTAGGGTTAGAATTAGGGTTATGGTTCAATTACATTAAAGTTAGGGTTAAATTAGTATTCAAGTTCAATTAGGATTAGGGTTTGGGCTAGATTGAGGTTAGGAATAGATTAGGATTAAGGTTCAATTTGGGTTAGGGTTAAGTTTAGGGTGGGATTATTGTTAGGGTTAGGGTTTATGATTATGGTTAGGTTAGCATTATGATTAGGGTTAGGGTAAGAAATATGATTAGGGTTATTGTTTTTGGTTATGGTTAGGTTTATTGTTTACATCATGGTTGGGGTTAAGGTTAGGTTTAGGATTATGGTTAGGGTCATAGTTAGGATTATGGCTAGGGTTAGGATTTACATCATAGTTAGGGTTAGGCTTAAGGTTGGGGTTATGATTAATGTCATGGTTTAGGGTTATGATTTACATCATACTTAGGGTTAGGGTGAGGATTATGGTTGGGATTAGGATTTAAGATTAAGATTAGGGTTAGGGATATGGTTTGGGTTAGAGTTTAAGGTTAGGATTAGGATTATGGATAGGATTTACTCTTAGGATTAGGGATAAGTTTTGAGTTAAGGCTAGGGTTAGGATTAGGATTAGGTTTCGGGTTAGGGATAAACATTATTGTTAGGGTTAGGGTTAGGTTAGTGTTAGGGCTAAGGAATATTGTTTAATTCTCTATGGTTATAGTGAAGTTTAGGGTTATGTTATTGTTTGGTTTTAATTATGGTAAGATTAGGTTTAGGGTTAATGTTAAGCTAAAATTAGGAATAGGGTTAAGATTGGAGGTAGGGTTTAATTCTAGGTTTTAATTATGGTTAGATTTGAGTTTGACTACATGATTAGGGTTTGATTATGGTTATAGTTAGGTTTTGGTTATGATTAGGGTTAGGGTTTGATTATAGTTAAGATTAGGGTTTAATTATGATTTGGGTTAGGGTTTGATTATGATTAGGGTTTGGTACAATTATGGTTTGCTTATGGTTAGGATTTGATGGTTAGATTGGGGTTCAATTATGTCTAGTTTATGGATATTGTCAAGGTTAGGGTTTAATTATGGGAAGGCTTAACATAAGAGTTCAATTAGGGTTATGATTCAATTATATTATGGTTTGGGTTAAATTAGGATTAAAGTTCAATTAGGGTAATGACTCAATTACATTAGGAGTAGGCTTAAATTAGGATTAAAGTTTAATTAGGGTTAGGGTTTGGGCTAGAATTCAATTAGGATTAGAGTCCAATTAGGGTTATAATTTAGTTTAGGGTTATGGTTCAGTTGTTGTTAAATGAGGGTTGAAGTTGCAGGTGTTTTAAAATTATATGGGGTTATATTTAAGTTTAGTGTTAGGTTATGATTAGGTTTCAATTATGGTAAGATTAGGTTTAGGGTTAATGTTAACCTAAAATTAGGTTTAGGGTTAAGATTGGAGGTAGGGTTTAATTATAGGTTTTTATTACAGTTAGATTTGAGTTTGATTATGGTTAGGATAAAGTTTTCATTATGATTAGGGTTAGGGTTTGATTATGATTAGGTTTTGGTATAGTTATGATTTGGTTATGGTTAAGGGTTAATGATGATTAGATTGGGGTTGAATTAGGTCTCTATTATAGATATTATCAAGGTTAGGGTTTAATTATGGTAATATTTTTATTATAGTTAGGTTTAATATAATACTAAAAAAAAATTAGGGTTAGAATTAGGGTTATGATTCAAATACATTAGGCTTAGGGCTAAATTAGGATTGAAGGCTAATTAGGGTTAGGGTTTGGGCTAGACTTTAATTAAGGAACTACTATTGTAGGATGAATCTCGGGGTTATGGTTACGTTTCAAATATTGTTTGAGTTATAGTTTAATTAACATTATGGTTTAAGCACAATTAGGGTTAAGGATTAATATTAGCTTAGGGTTGGGGTTCAATTAGAGAAAAATCTTAGTTAGGGTTTAATGGGTGATAGTTAATTATAGTTAGGGTTCAATTGTAGTACGTTTTGATTGTGATAAGGGTTTAATTATAGTTAGGCTTAGGATTTGAGTCTAATTAGGGTTAGAATTTGGTTTATTATTCAATTAAATTAGGGTTAGGGTTCAATTTGGTTTAGGGATAGGGTTCAATTTGGTGTATTGTTAGAGTTAAGACTTATAGATTTTTTTTTACATGTTATAAAATATTTTCTATTTGTAAAATTGAACCTATTTTCATTTACTTCTCAAAAATTCTTTGGTGAAAAGATTATGTATTTTCTTAAGTAAAAGAATATAATACTTTAGTATATAAATAAATTATTATATATTCTATAAAATAAAATAAAATAATGTTTAAGAAAATTATATTAATTTTAAATTTAATAATTTTAGTTAAATAAAATAACTATATTATACATTTTAAAAAATTCTGGATTTGTATAGATATCTAAAACACTTCTATATAATATATAAGAGCATCCTTCAAATGGATGTCTTTAATAAATTTATATTAATTTTATTATCTTTTAAGTGCCACTTTCACCTTTTTTTATTTTGATAAAAAAATTAAAATCATTTGTATTTATGATTAAAATCTAATCATTTCCATGTCACTGGTGTACTATGAGATATGGTTGTTTTATTGCTTGCATTGTTGGCTAAATACATGGTCTAGAATTTTGTTAAGGATAAGCATTCTTTTTTTAGATTTTTCTTCATCTCATCTTTTTCAAACTTTTTAATGTTTTTTGTTATCTTCTATTGAGTTAAGAGCTATTTTATTTATCTACATTATTTACTTATTATTTATTCATTATTTGATTTTTTCCATGTAATTATCTAAAAATAATTCATTATTTTTCACCCATTACCATGATAATAGGGATAATAGATATAGAACCTTGGTTGTAAAGCATGGTTCATAGATGGAAATAGCAATTTAAAACCATTGTTTATGTTCTTTTAAGGAAACAACTCTTTGAAAGAAGAAAGTTTCATTTTTATTTGCAGTGTATTAAAGAGACTATGGGGTTTTGATTCAAAATAGAAATTGATATTTACAAACACACACCCATTACAAACATTCCTAAATCAATAAGCATAGTAGAAAAACATTCTTAAACTGAATCCAACATCTAAGATAGCTACAAACTTGTCTTGGAGACATTCTATCTATTATATTGAGGTTTTTTCCTTATTATTATATTATTTGGGCATTCTTTATATGTAGATTTTTGGAAGAAAAAAAATATGTTACTATATTGATATTTGAAAATATAGAAAGATATTTGTCACAATCTTAATTTATTTTAAGTGGTTAAATTATAGAAACTTTAATAATAAAACTTATTTTAAATTTTATGGAAAATGTTGTATTCTAGCTTATCAATTAATATCCAAATTGATTATCAATTAAGATCTTTGCTATTAAAAAGAAACAATAGTTTGAAAGTAACAATTCTGATATTGAAGAACAAAAGCTTTGTAATTTATTTAAAAATTAAAACTACCATAAAATTGATCATCTATACTTTCATTCAAAATCTTTCATTAAGAAGAGAAATAAATCATTTTTATAGCAGCACAAATTCGTAAGGTTGTGCCCATTGTAGATCATGTTTCCACCCTATTGCAAGAATTATAGAGCACAAATTTGAGCTACCATTTAAGAGTAATTCACAACAACTTGGAATATAATTTTATGGTATGCTTAATATGCAATTATAGTACAAAGTATATCAAATTTAAAAAGGAAAAACCCCACTCTCAATTCCAAATAGAACTCAATTTTTTCCCTCTCCCCAACAATATTTAATCTTTAATTGTTATTATTTAATATAATATATTAAATTGAATGAAATTCAATGATATGAGAGATTTAATGATGTTCTCTAGTAAAAAAAGATGAATTATTGTACATGGTAATATAAATACAATACATGCATACATATTACCTCTTCAAACAATCTACACAACAAGAAAGCAGATCAATATTTACATGATGAGAAATTGCAGTAGAACTTAAAATGGTGCAACTCACACCTACTTTCTTTAGTTTGTCAATCATGCGTCTGGTCAAAAGAAATAGAGCAACAATAACTGTGAGGGATGGCATTTCTGGGCTTTGAATTTGAACCTTGTTGGTGACGCAAATTAAGCTTGAGATAGATGGTTCCCATAGAATCTTTATTCATTGATCAATGTTCATTACAATATGAATGTGATGATCAAACAAATACAAATACAAAATCTAAAAGAAAGAGATAAATACTGATTAAATTTACAGACAATCTAAAAGAAAATCTATTGAAAAACAATGTTTTTAATAAAAATACTCCTATTATGACCTGGGATCATCCAACCTCATTCATTCCAAATAGTAACTATCATTCACCCTAAACTATATATAAATCTCTTGCTGGTATCACGCAACTGATCTTTCCTATAATCTTCTGTAACACATCAGAATTCTTTACAAATCGAAATATTAGAGAAGAAATAACATTTTATTGTAGGCATTCTTACTTTTAGATGAAATCTCTCTGCTCAGATCTGTGCAGACAAATATTGTGATTTCTGCATGTGATTCCATGAATGGCAAGGCAGACTCCCAGATTGCTTAGTCATGATATTGGAATGCTTTTGGTGCTCTTAAATAGGCAAATCTAAATTACTCTAAAACTTCCATCTGTTACAATCATCAGCTATTCTCAACTTACATATGTCTCCACTATTTGTAACTTATATGCATTTGTAATTCCCCCAAAAAAATACAAAGAAAAAATGCAAAATGAAGGATAAGATCCCAAAATATCCCAAATTCAGGAGAATATATTTACCTGAAAGCTTACTAAATCTGAATCCCATCAACTCAAAAGATGCAAATTTATTTATTCTATTGGCAATTTGAGCTTATGGTGCTTCAGAATATTGCATGAAACTATAGAAATAAAACAAATAATAAATGAATCCATTCTACCTACTACAAGTGAAATACAAAGAAATAAAACAAACAAAAAATGCATATGTTCTACCTATTTAAATGCCAGGTGAAAGTGAAATGCCTCAACTCAAATAGGAATGCATGTGCAGTTTTTAAATAGGCAAATCAGAATGCATATGACTTTTGCAGTTATCTGTGTTAAAATCATCATTTGATAAATGGAAAAACAAAAATTTGTGAAAATCTAGCATACAATGGTGACAAATATAGTCAAATCTCTGAAAAGAGATTATCATTGTTGCCATCACCAATGTTGCAGTGTATTCTAAAATGCTCGCTTCTGTCATTTTATGACGTCGAATGCCCAAATCACCTGAAAAATAGAGCTCTTAAATATAGGAGTGAAGCCAAATGAAATGAGAAATTTACTTTTAAACTGTCAATTCTCTTCCACTACCTTGTGGACTCTTAGATTTCCAAATGTAACTGTCTGGGCGGTGCTTGGTGCTTGGTGCTTGGTCTTCCATCATAGTAATGCTTGGTCTTCCATCATGTTTCCATTTTCTTTAGTGTTTACATAGAATATTCCACTTTTATTCTATCCTTCACTCCCCCTGCTCCAACTGTATAGGAATGCCTCTCGTGTAAAAATAAAATTATTTAAGTAAAAATTTAAAATATTAATATTAATGGTTACAGAAAGCTTGAGAGCAATATCTATGAAAAAGCATCGGAAGAAAGAAAATAAAAATGCATTGGAAGAGATAAAATGTCATGTCATGCCATCTAAAATTTTCTGTCGTATAAATATTCTTGCTGATTTTTAAAATTTTCTGTCGTATAAATATTCTTGCTGATTTTTTTTCAAAAGTTAAGAAAGAGATAATACAAAGAAAATCCTTGGAAGCTCTGTGGAAAAGACTGCTTGTGTTGGGCCATATCAAATGAAATAAAAACAATTTACTAAGTAAATTATTGGTAAATTTATAGTTAGTAAATTTGTATTTTTTATTTATAAATTTTCAGTTTGATTGTCAAATTATTTTCTTAAGTTGAATATAGTTTTATTAATCATATAAATGATTATGTCTTAAATCACTATCAAACATTTCAAATAAAATAATGTCAAAGTAATTATGAGATTAAGTAGGCATTTATTTTGTTCTCTTCAACTTAAAACAATCGATTATTACAACAGTTATTTACAATATTATGGCAGGCAATTTTGGTCCATTAATATTTTTCAAACCTTGATTTTCTTTCTCTCTTGATATTTAAGTTGAAAAGACATACACACATCTTTTGGAATTTATATGCAAGGAGCATGAAGTTTCAGATCTATTGCGACAACAATAAAATAAAAATATTATTTAAAAGAAGTCAATCTCTTTTTAAAAATTATTTTTTCTTATGCAACAATTTTTTAAGAAAAAAATTTAATTTTTAAGTTTCGTTTTTTATAGTGAATAAAGTAAATTTAAAAAGAATAGAAGCTATTATAGATAACTGAAGAGAAAAATAATACAACAATGTTAACACAACTAAACAAGATATGAACTAAAATATTTTACTGGAGCACAAAGTTCATACAATTATACAAATTCTGAACTAAAATACTTTACATAAGTCAAGATTGTTGTTGTTGTTTTGAAATTGTTTGATCTGATCTTGAATTTGTAATAGTTGCTCAAACAAAAAACAGCATAAAAATATATGAGAGAATAGTTAAAAGAATATTTATCTTTGTAGTCTTTAGAAGACATTATTTTTTTATAATAGTTGTAGATGTATAAATCTAACCATCTAGTTAAATAAATATTTAATATTTATTTAATTCCTCAAAACCACATTCCTCTATTAAATAAATTATATTTAATTAACTCTCCCATTTGGTTAAATAAATTATTCAATTTATTTAATTAAATCCATCTAGCCACTTTCTAGCTTTTAATTAATTAAATCACTTTATTTAATTAAAACCCCTTTCCCCTTTAATTAAAATTCACATTTAATTAAAAATCTCCTTCCAATTTAAATAAATCAAATTTATTTAAATATCCCCCAAATTCCAAGTTGTCATCCACCTTTTTGGAATATATCACTTTATTTCAAAAATAAATCAGAAAATACTTCCCACTTGCATTCTCCTAACAAATCCACTTGCATGCCTAAACCCTCTTCTAGACTATTCTAGATTCTTCTAATCCCCCTAATTGGCCTAATACATCCCTTAATCATTTGTACATTCCCAAACAAGGGTCACTTTTAAAGTCTTCAAAATAAATTAAAGGCTTAATGTCCTCAACAAGTTAACCTTCAAAGTCTTCCTAACCATTAATGGTTAATCTAACCTTCACCCATGGTTAGAGACTTTCTCTCTAACTTAACCCTCATTATAACTTAACCTTCATTTAACCTAGGGGTCTATTCAAGTACTCATGGCTTTGACTCTAGTTATCCCATTTAACCCTTGCACAAGAGTTTACCTCTTGGGTAAAAGCTTTATCCAACGGATAACCTTAACCTAACCCTAACCCAACCTCCTAGGGTGACCTTCATGTCTTCTCAGGCATTTAATGCCTCTTACATTTCCTCTCAAGCAACCTCTTGTTGACAATTGTCACCATTTCATTGGTGAAAAATTGTAAACATGGATTGAGTAACTTTCAATCCTAGCCTTTGTTAAGATTTCTCCATCTTAACCATCCATTTCCCTATTTTCTCTATAAATAGGACTCACTTTCTTCATAATACAGATCCAAGTTTTTATGCATCTACACTATAGTCTAATTATATCAAGCATTTTAGCCTCTCTTTGTTAGAATAACATTTTAGCATTTAGAAGCATTTCATATCATAGCATATCCATGTTAGTATATCATGTTAGTATAGTTTGTTAATATCTTTGCCATAGCTTCATCATAATCATAGCTCAGTATCATATCTTAATCGTCATCAACATATCATATAGATCTTAGATGCATTCATGCACATA
The DNA here is from genome assembly GCF_030272615.1 of Cryptomeria japonica. Taxonomy (NCBI): domain Eukaryota; kingdom Viridiplantae; phylum Streptophyta; class Pinopsida; order Cupressales; family Cupressaceae; genus Cryptomeria; species Cryptomeria japonica. The sequence goes on from NC_081409.1 coordinate 821,112,534, forward strand.
GATCATTTTATCACTCGTTCTTGGAGTTGTCATTCCTAAGTCATTTTCTCAATTATCTGAGAGCAAAACATTGACTTAAGGGATCCTATGAGATAGAGAACAATGACACATCTTGAGGATTTAACTTGTTAACTTACTAGTTTAAGCTTAGTTAATCTTTATACTCAAAAGTTTCATTAGTATGTTAGTCTAGCTTTCAATTTTCTTATTTTGATGCCATAGATTCTAGCGTACATTTTTGGCGCCCACCGTGGGGCATGTCCCCAAATATAACATCATTTTTCATGCAAGTTAAAGACAACAATCATGTTAGAACACCAAAATGGGCATTTGAGACCTTCTATAGTGTCATGCCCAAAATTTAGGGCAAGAACGGGCTAAATTTTTTTTTTTTTTAAAAACACAACTTAAAACATTAAATTAACAAATATAAAATGCTATAACATGTTTTGTCTTAACTATGCTTAGAGTTAACTTTATCTACTAGCTCAAGTAATCCGAATAATTTAGAATTAAATGCGGATTACTAAAGGATTTAATTTATTATCTCATTGACTTTACTCAATAAACTAACTTAATCAATTAATTGACGCAGATAAAATTAATCTCCAATAGCCAATAATTTATTTTAAGAACTAATTAAATTAGTTTTGACACTTAGTTTATAAAAGTCTATGTTTTATTTTAACGTTAATAAAAGTGTTTTAAACCAAAATGTCTAAGAGGTCAATTAAACTCATAATGGAATCTGTCTCATAAGTTAAATCTCAAAATCTATATTTAGGTTAAATTCCAAATTAGTAGTAAAATCTAAGACCCCCCCTTTTTTTATATATATAACCTTATGTTTGTAAAGAAAACATATTTAAAACAAAGTTAAACCACTAGTAAAATAATAGACCTAACACTTGCCATTAAGCAACGTTATTAATAAATGTTTAAACTAAAATAACATTATTTTAAATAATTAATTATGGAACCCTTTAATATATATAATTAAAATATATATATTCTCCTTGAACAGTATTATTATCAAATTACCCAATTTTATTTATTCTCTCTCTCTCTCTCTCTCTCTCTCTCTCTCTCTCTCTCTCTCTCTATATATATATATATATATATATATATATATATATATACATATACATATACATATTTTCCATTTAGAAAGTCCATGAAACCTTAATTTTATTTATATACAAATAAAGTCCCTTTTTATTTTATTCATTCTATTGTCCACATTTTACCCTAGCCCTAACCGAGCTAGGGTTCTATTCTTCATTTTTTTTTTTGTTTATTTTTCTTCCCTGCACAGGGCCGAACGGGGTCAGGCGGGGGCGGAGGTTGTGAAGGCTGCAGGCGGCGATCCCAGGGTGGCTTCACTCATTGTGGGTTACCACAGTGGCTGCGACCACTGCAGTCGCCCACAGTGGCGGCCCTCGGTCCTTTCACTGTGGACGGCTGTAGTGGTGGCGCCCACTGTGGTCGCCCACAGTGGCGCTGACCAAGGCCGCCCACTGTGCCATGCATCGTGTTTTACCCCTGCTGTCCACTGTGCATTGCACAGTGGTTCGGCCCAAGCCGACCCCCCCCTATAATGTTTCTTTTTTAAAAAAAAAAAAAAATTGTTTTATTTAAATTTTTTTCTTTGGTTTATTTAAATGAAATAAATTATATATATATAAATAAATAAGTATTTGTATATATACATTTTAAACAACAAGTTTATTTATTTAACTTTAAGAAATGAATTCATTTATGCATGCATATAAAATTAGTTGAATATATATATATATATATAGGGCAATTTTCTTTTCATGCAATTATTTTTATCCTGAACAAATGAAATAGATTAGATATTTTATACAAATTTAATCATTTTTAATTATTTCCTTTTTAATAATATCCTAGTTGCCAAGTAGAAATAGTTAGGCTATCTAAATATGGCTTTTCTTTCTACAAAAATAAGTAATTAATCGAATTAAACAAACTTAACACAACACCTATTTAAATCTAGAAATCTAAAATTTATCTTTAGAAATGACTATAATAAACGTTAGATTTTTATTTTCTGCAAGTTAATAAAATGACAGATTAAAAATAAAATTCCAACAACACTTTATTTATCTAGAATCTTTTAACTTTAACCATGCAATTAGGAATTTAACTGAAACATTTATATTCAAAGCAACATGCATGCAATCATTAAATCATTTCTTTATTTCCTTGATTTATTTCATATGCATAAAGGGATAAAATAAATTTATTGCTTTTCCAAAATATTATATACTCAACAAATATTAAATTCAGAAAAATTTTAGGAACTAAATCCAGATTTATTCATTTCTTTTTTTTTGCAATATAGCAAATAAAATATTACATTTCTTTAAATTACATTTAAAAGACACTATCGTCATTTTACAAATAGGTCTCTCATTATTAATAATGAGGACTTTTAAAACAAAATAATAAAAATATTTCCAAATAGATTTCTGCAACAAATAACTCCATCGAATTTTCCACTTGTCCTAATCCTTTCCTTCCTCAACCTGCAAATAAAATCAAGGATATGGCCATGGAGTGCTCACCTCCTAGCCTAGGCTAACTAGTAGCCACCCCCGAGCTTGGAGAACCAAGCCCTAGATAGGTAACACACATGCAAACACAAAAGACAAGGGAAAAACAATCTCAAACACAATCCCAACCCAGGCTACACTGCACCACACATTGTGATGTCTTTTCAAGGATGGTAGTGGACCAAGTACCCTGATGAGACTGCAAGTATGGTAAAACCTATAGCCACCTCATGGAAAACTAAATACATCATAAGTATAACAACCCCACATTCCTTATGCCCCCAAGGCATTCATGCCTTATTCCCCTCCTTATGACCCCCAAACGCATAAACAAGCCATGCAACAAGGGTCACATAAAATCCCTTGTGATCAATCTCATAATGAGAGCCTCTCACTCGAGGGTTGTCACTTCTACCACCCACAAGACCATCCTCTCTTCCCAAGAGTAGGAGGCCTTGATTACTCCCAAGCACATAAAATGCATACAAAAAGTAAAACATAGAACACAATAATTTTTCAAGGAAAAACATGCAAGAATCTAGCCTTTTTACACAAGAAAATCCTTTCAACTCAACATGCAATATAAAGCAATACAAAGAGAAAGCTTGACCAACCTTCAACTACCCAAAGGTATGCTAGATTGGTTGAGGATGAGCAGCCCAATTCCACAATCCCCTTGCTTCTCTACACTTAGCCAATTCCTAGTTCAAATCTAACTTTCTCTTTCAAAATCCTTGTCTCCAAAAATGGAGAGTGGGTGATTACCCACAAAATCTCTCATTCTTGCTTAAGAATACCCTAGTGAGAGTTCTCACAAGTTGCTAAAACTGAAAAGGAAAGGTAGGAGAAAATGGGAAAGGGATCTCACACCCAAAAGGAAAGTTTACAACTTAGATGATCCTTCTAATTTCAATTTTCGCACAACTTAGAAAAGTCACTTTTTAGGGTGTCTAAATGGTCACATGAGAGTTGGTACATGCCTAAAATTACTTCTAACCCTTAGGTATACCTTATGGGCTTTAGGAAACCCTATTAAACTACCCCTAGGTGTCCATTTAACCGTTTTTAAACCCATCTGAAGTTAATTTTCGGGTCAAACTTAAGTTGACCATCCTAAAGATTCTTTTCCCAAGGCAATTATGGATTTACATTAAATTAATTAAAAAAGCTATGGTTAAACAACTCCCTCCAGGAGACAAATTTTAAAATCCAAAACATAAATCGATCACATGTGTCAAGCGACACAATAAAAATACTTTTACGAAATTATACATGAAATCTTGTCTCTTGTTGGATTTACACAAATAAACAAATTTCAATTTAACATTCATGCAACAATCACTTTTACAAATAAAATACGATACAAACGGGGTGTTGTCTCTCCAAATAGACAAACCCTGGTTTTACGAACGTACATAGGTCTAGGTTTGGTTCTCCATAATATTTCCATGGTCACATGGATAATTTTCCTGCGCATCTCAATTACACATTAGTAATTTCAAATAACCTCATATAATATAAAGCACATGAATAAGAATACACATCAATCTGCATACAATATACATTTGAAAAATTCAATATATCTTGTATCTGAATAATTCCACATAAGCACTTATCATAATTCTCATAATTTTGATCCACACATAAAACATACATCCTAATTCTATCATCATAGTAAAGTCCTGCGAATCCAAAAATGGCATACATCATCTCAAATTCATCCTATTCTAAAATCATGTAGAGTTCTATATCATAAAGCATATAAATGAAGCATCAACATATAGCAATGTTATCCAAAATCATGGAATCATATAAGTTCTAAATCCATAATGCATAAAAATAAAGCATCCATAATAGTCTCAACATAAAAATCACTGAAATGCTAGACTGAGTCGGGGTAGGGCCTCACATATAGCACATCTATAGATTACTTTAGCACATTTATCGCACTGTTTAGCGCATTGAAAGAATATTGTGGTGCATAGGAGCTTCATTTTACCGCTTAGTCACGTCAAATACTTCAGTACATAGGAGCATCAGTGTAGCCCATACAGGTTTCAGAGTAGCGCATAGACTCTACCTTTTAGTGCGTAGACACCATACTTTAGCACATAAGTTCCATAGTTTAGTGCATGGAATCGACAAAGAGCAAAATTTTTGTAACGGAATTAGAATTTAGGCTTGTCAAGCCCACCATCATGGATTTGATTTTTGCTAATTGACTGTGTGCATGTTCTAATAGTTTTGTGCAAGAACAAAAGGAGTTAGTTTAGTTTTCTTTACTTTCTTTCCACGTTAGTAAAAAGAACTTATTTTTCCAATTTTTTTCTTGCAAAGGATTAAAATGAACCTCATGATTTCTTTTGGTGATTAAAATGAACCTCATGATTTCTTTTTGGTGATTAAAACAACTCAATTTCTCTGACTTGCATAGGTAAAAAGAACAACAAATCAAATCTTTCTTTTTATGCAAGTTAGGATCACATTTCTTTGGGGTGCTAAAAAGAACAAACACAAAAATTTCCAATTCTTTTGCAAAGGGATTAAAATTGATCACTTTCCTTTGGTACTCATTAAAACAAACCTCACTTTTTACTTGGAAGCTTAAAAGGAACCTTCACTTCACTATTTCAAAGCTTTCAAATTGAGATCGTTGTTGTTCATTTTTGGCGAATTTCTTTTTGTTGACAAAGATTTACTTTCAAAAGTTCAAATTTTACTATCTTTTCACACTTTGCTATCTTGGTTTAAAAAGAAACACGTCTTTTGTAGCAACATCTCCAAGGTAGTTTTTTTAGAAAACAATTGCACTATTGGATAAAAAGAAAGTGTGTATTCTGTGTTTTGAAGGTATTAGGTATATGCTCTCCCCTTAATTCGGTGATAAAAATTCCAAACATGTCATTTTCAAGCTTTCTTTCAATTTAGCATTAATATAAATTCTTTAGCAGACCTGCCCTCTCGAGGTGCCTATAAGGCTAGTGTGAGGGGAATGACTTTTAGCCAAGTATTCCAACCCACTATAATCAAATATGGAGGCTGATGAAAATCCCCTCCAATGGTTTTGCTCAGCGAGTAGACTTCCCCCACTATCTTTGAGATACGTAAAGTCTTTGTTCTAAATGTTAGGAAGCCTCTCAAGGGCGTTTATCACTAAAGACCAAGCGAAAGCCTGATTATGAAATTTAGAACTAGAAGTCTCATCGTGTCACTTTTACCAAGCATTTCTAATATCATAGTGCAAGGGTGAGGAAGAATCCACCCCCAAGATACTCACCATAAATCTTTCAAGAAAATGATCCAATTGAGGAGCAATCTTCTTTGGCTCAACTTCTAGCAAAAGGCAAAAAAATGGGCACACCTTAGGGTGTGAGAGGGTTGTTTGAGCTAACAGAGTATCAAGTGTGGGCTATTGATATTTTAAATCACTTTTGAGAATAGATAGGTCTATCTGATATGTATTTCTTGTGCAAACCTGTGAAAACAAACAAGGATTTGAAAAGATTCTATTGAATATACACTATTTGTTTAGCATAGACAAACTATTTTGCTTCTATCTACTATATTTTCAAATAATCTTTTAGAGGGTCATCCATCAAAAACACCATAATCATTTGAAAAAATTTACAAAATCATCAAACTGAGAAAATGAGGGCAGCTTAGCGCATTAAGAGTCCATATTAGTGCATCTTAGCATTAGTGCAACACATAACTTTCTTTAAGTAGCGCATACAAACCTAACATTAGTGCTTTAGAAGATCAGATTAGCGCATAGAAAAACCAACATTTTCACTGTCAGACAAACACAAGATAACGCATACCAAGGCAGCATAGCGCATAGGAACATATTTTTAGCGCATTAGATTCATACTTTAGCACATAAATAGTCTATTCTAGCAATATCTAAAAGTGTCCAAAAACAAAGAGCAGGCTATCAACTTTTTGAAAACTTCATCACTAGTTTCAGATACCCTTTTGGGTCTTTTGTCAAATCCTACACAGACAAAGGAAATTTTATCAGCATAGTATCAACTAGTGATCACAAGTTTCAAATCAACCCATATCAAACATCAAAATACCAAGTTAGCTTTCTAAGTTAGTCAAATTTGTTTAGTTTCCAATATCATGAAACTTTATCATATCATTTGACATGTTTAGTCATATTAATAGGGGCATATCAAACCCTCTATTTGATTGAGTGGACTTATAGATCAAAATAAAGTATTCATCCAATCAATCTCACAACCGAAACTTTGATCACTCGCATGAACATTCTTCAACACATCAAGAGGAAGCATCCTTATCTAAAAACCAATCTAAAAAGGAGACAACCTAGTCAAAAGAAGGTCCTGAAGAGAAAAAAGTTCCTCTATATCAACCACAAACTCCTAAAATATAGGACATTTTTACATCATTTCCACAATTATCTCCACGATAAAAATACTAATTTTTTAGTATGGGGAAAAAAAGATGACCTTGATCCTCTATTCGCATTATACACTCAGCTGAGAATGGTTGATGTTGTCATTGATGGCAACCAACTCGTAACATGGTTCATAGGTTACACCGACGACATACATCATTTACCAGCACCGACATGACACTACAAGTTTATTCACATCGGCATCCAGTCTACACCAATAGTAGATCACATTGACACTCTAAGCAACTTGAAGTCACTTCTCAAAGACACCAAAGTCTTTGAAAAGCATTTAATGCTTTATGTGTTCAACAAGCAAACATCTAAAGTCTTCCAAACCACTAATGGATCTTACATGACCATTAATGGCTCTTACATAACCATTTATGGTTAAATCCACTTGCTCCCATGGTTAGAGACTTTACCTCTAACTCAACCCTCATTTATCCCATGGGTCTCTTCAAGCATTTATTGCTTTGACCATGGTTATCCTCTCTAACTCTTGCACAAGAGTTTATCCATTGGATAAAGACATTATTCCTTGAATAATGAATTTATTCACTCAACTCAACATTAACCTTACCTCCCAAGTTAACCCTTAGGTCATGTCAAGCATTTAATGCTTCTTCCCTCTCCCCTCAACCCATCTCATGTTGACATTTGTCATCCTGGGATTGCATTGAAAGTCCTCACATGGATCTTAAGCCCTTCAATCCCAACCCTTGTTGAGATTGTTCAATCTCAACCCTCCATTGCTCCATTTTACCTATAAATAGAGCTCATTTCTTCATAATCCAAATCCAAAAATCTTGTATGCATCTATTTTATAGTGAAATTTAGAGAGCATTTAGTATAATCATCTACATCTATCTTTTTGGGCTAAAATTAATACTAGATAATTAGATAATATCTTGTTTTAGTTTGTTCACATTTGTATACTTCCACAATCATATCACAATCTTGAATCTCCATAAGATTTCCATAGCACTGCACAGCTGAGAGCTACACTCATGTGGAACTTGGAGAGGAGAGGAACAAGGGAGGAGCAACTATGAGCATCTTGGTTAGCATTTGGAGGAGCATAGTTTATCTATTTTATGTTTGTATGTTTTTTATTTCATGTTCAATATCTCTCTTGATATGCATGTTTAGAATAATCTTTGGTTGCTAACACTAACATATGCTTCTTGTGTTCTTGTGTTCTTGTGTGTGTTGCCATAAAACATATTTTCTAATCCTTTCTGCAGAGCATCAGTAATTATATTTTATAGCCGACATGATGTATTGTAAAGACTCATATATATATATGAGATCTTGTAGGTCATTTTGAAATGTAACTAGGTAATGGATGTAAGTGGTATATGAGAGCGAATAATTGTATATGCATTATGATGTAATTTTTATGAGTGAATAAGAGTAGAGCAGAGTGAAGCAAGGTTTATGGCAGAGGTATCTGACAGAGCTTAAACCGGTACTAAATCCAACATTGCAGATGCTATTTTGAGTAGTCCATCGTCATTGGATTTAACCATCCAATTATAATCAGTGGGACTCCATTTTGTTGTTGAGTAGTGAGCTCTAGGTTGTTGGTCTTCCTGCATGTGCAGGCCCCTATTGTATAAGTAATATTTATTCATATTGGCCAGTGAGTAAATATTGTGGGTCAAAAATTCCACCGAGGTTTTTCCCCTATCGGGTTTCCTCGCCAAAAATATGTGTTATGGTATGCATTGATGGTTATACTTTTGTTTTTCTTTACTACATTATTATTTGCTTACCAGTATATTAATTTAGGTTATAAAGTTACAAACAAGTTTAAATCTTTTTCCCTTCTCAGTGTCTTTGGGATTGATCAAGTATCTAACAATTGGTATCAGAGCCTAGTCCTCTATTTTCAGAAGCCTAACAGCTTGAGGAAGATTCTAAAACCAGTATTGATGGAAAGTTTGAGACAATAGTAGGAAGGAGTTCTTGAAAATTTTGATGCAGAAAAATTGAAGAATATCAAACTGGAAGATGAACTCCAAACTACTTGGGAATTCATCAAACCACTTCAAGATAACCTGGTTATAGAAAAGAATAAGAGAAAAGAATTACATGTGCAATTGCAAAATCAATATGATGAAGAAAAGGAAACTCTCAGAGATATCATAGAGAAATTGAGACAAGATAACAGTAACATGAAGAATAAGATGCAAGATTTAACCATGAGACTATGCAAGGATATTGAAGATAGAAAGAGGAATGAGCAAGATTTGGCCAGAAGACTTAATGAAAGATCAGATGAATCTCTAAGGCTTAGTTATGAAAATGATATGCTTAAAATAGATTTGATTCATATGCAACATGAAAAAGAGGAACTTATGAGACAAGTTAGCACTTTGGAAGGTGAGTTGGTCACTGCAAATGAATACAAAGACAAATTCAAGAAGAGTTCAGATAATCTTAATGATATGCTGAAAAGTCAAAAACCTGATGGAGAAAAAGTTGGACTTGGATTTGAACTTGGAGAAAGTTTCTGGATTGCAAACAATCATGATCACAACAAACCGATAAGGCAACCTAATGCTTATAAATTCAATGGGAAATGTTTTAATTGCAACAAATTTGGTCATAGAGCAAATCAATGCAGATTTAGGAATAATCAGAATACAAACTTACCCACCAGTCAATGTTCCAAATGCAATAAAAATGGTCATAACTCAGACAATTACAGAATGAATGTGAAATGCTATGTTTGTGGTAGATTTAGACATTTATCTAATCAATGCATAACTCAAACCGGTCAAGGTTATGGAAAAGCTATTTAGAGAAACAATGTAACTTGTTATGCATGTAACAAGATTGGGCATATTACAAAATTTTGTAGAAGACTATACCGGAAAACATTAAAGGATCTAATGACAAAGGCAAAGAAAAGGTGATTGAAATCAAGCAAGAATATTCTAAACAATGGATTAGGAAGAGACATCAGAGAATTGATGAATCTGTCTCTGCACCGACAAAATAGAGCAATCTTGCACCAATAGGAGATTCTTCATCTAACTAAGGAATAATCCTTAGGGGTAAGGCAACAAATTTAAAATCATGCATTTACCCTCAGTTGGTGGTAATAAGTTATAATTCTTCTTTACCGATAGATATGTGGAGTTTTCACTTCACCAACAAAGCATTTATTGTAGTTGTAAGTTAATTTTTGGTTATAAAGGCACTATAAATTCTCATTTCAACTCACCAAGCATCCAAGCATTCGAAGAGAGAAAAATTGAGCAAAGGCATTCTAAAGGTGAAGCAACAAAGGTTTTTCAAAGCATTCAATGATTTCTCAGTTAAAAGGTATTTATCTTTCGCAATGGCTTCTTCGTCCTCCGTTCCTAAATTCGTAGCAAACCCTACCATTGTGGAGAACATAAAACAACCTAGACCCATTTTTAAAATCATTCCTAAGATAGAAAAACTGGATGACTCCATTGGTGCATTTTTTAGAATCTCGAAGGGAGTTGTGTTTGTTGAAGACCCTAGGGCATACATACATTGTAACATAGAGATTTTAGGGTCCAAAGATTTGAAGAACATGTACATGAATGTTATCACTGACAAGAATGGGGTAGTAAAAACGAAACACAAGGTTATTGAGGATCTAGGTTTCATTAACATCCTCCATATGTCAAAATTCTCAGATGCAACCATTTGCTATGTTCTTAGCAGGGTTCACGGTGAATTTATGTGGTTGGACTTAGTTTTTAAGATTACTAAGGAAGCTATAAGGGCTATTATTAGTTTACCATCCATCGGCACTAGGCTTGACAAGAAGAAGAAAATCCCTAACAAAGAGGTTATGAGCTTAACTGGCGCAACATTTGACAACAGGTCACTTAGGGTCAATGATATAAAAGATAACAATGTTAAATTTGCAAGTATTGTCAGTGGATATAAATTTTCTCAAACTAACAGACTGAATTATGTATCTAGTTCCTATATTCATAGTGCTCATGAGATGATATTAAACAATGCTAAAATTGACATTTGTGAATGGTTAAAGGATGAACTGTTAGAGAATTTGCATAAAATCAAAGGTGATAAGAAAGGAACCTTTAAATTTGGAAGTCTGATTGTGTGTTTAATGCTTTACTTTTCAAAAGAGATTCCCGGTATTGGATATAAGGATTTTGCTTATGATATTTATGTTGGAAAACAGATAAAGGAGGCAACCGGTATGGGATCTGATGGTGATGAGTTGGTGAAAGACTATTTCAAGAATTTTCAAGCTAAAATGAGACAAAGGGAAAGGATTCCCCAAAGCATTGTGGATAAATATGATAAACAGATATGCTTTGTAGTGAAAAGAGATGAAATTTGGATGGAGGCAGTTAGACCCAGAACTGTCTGGATTACTGAAATGGGATATGACGTGGATTGTCACATCTTAGATTCATATGCTAGAATACTCTTAGATGCTCCATTGGAACCATCAGAGGAAATTTTTGGAAATGCAAAAACAATTGAGAAGGAAGTAGACATGCAAAAGCAGAGGAAGAAAAGAGAGAAACTAATGAAAGATGCTTCTAAGTTGGTAAAGGATGTTAAATAAGGATTGATGAATCTTGGCGGTATTGCTGCTAGTGTGAAAGAAAGCCAATCAAAGTAGAAACTGGTAGCTCACATTTTCCTTGTGGCTACTTCAATTTTTTTTGACATTGATTAGGCAGCCGAATTCAAGAGAGTGGACAGAAAGAAAAGAAAACCCTCACTGACACCTTCTCCATCTCCTAAGAAGTCAAGGACATGGAGAAAGAAACAATAGGCTGTAAGAGAGCCTAGCGGTCCGAAGAAGAAAGTGACTCCAAAGAAGAAACTTGAACCTAAGGCACCAAATACTCTTTCACTGGAAGAGTTGATCAATGAAATCACCCAAGATGGTAACCTTGGTAATGTGAATAAATTTAATCATTCTTTCAAGGATTCAGATAAGAAAACCATAGAAGAAAGTATTATTTTATACCTATATATATACAAGAAAGTTCTCATAGAGGTCATAGATGTTTTTCCAAATGATTTATACTTAAGATTAGAGGCTAAGAGAATGTCCATCATGGAGCTTGACAAGAAATTAAAGGTAGAAGCTCTATTAGTTGTGCATCCTGTTAATTCCAAGCAGGAAATTGATGACCTAATATTTGAAGCCAATAGGACTATTTTTGTGAGTGGTCATTGGCAAGTTAGTCTTATGGTCGACAGAGTCAAAGAAATAGCATATGAAACAATGGATAAGTGGGATATATTTTTTGTTGAGAGCAAGAAGAAAGAAGAGGACATACATAAAATAGATAAGTCTTTTACTAAGGTATATTAGAAAGTTGATAAAGGTAAAGGTAAAATTGGAAGTGTACCTGATATCATGGTGAAGGACAACCTTCCTCCACCGGCATAGGACACCCCACCAATAACTGCAGAGGCATCGACACAAACTGATAGTCAACCTGAAGAGAAGGCAAAGGAAATGACACAAGATGACATAGATCCAGAGTCAGACATTCTTTTTACTATGAATGTGGACACTCGGGACTTTAACATTGTCATGGATAAGGAATCAAGTGAAGTTAAGAAAACAAAAACCATCCCTAATGATACTCAGATATCAGTAGAAGCAAAATCAAATATAGGAACCGAAACTGGAACAGGGCATGAACAGAGTATATCTGAACCGACAGTTAGCAAGGCAGATAGTAAGGCAGATAGTAAGGATGAAAATAAGGTTGAAAACAAAAGTGAGAATAAGGAAGACACAATGAATAAAGAAGAGGTTAATGATGGAAGCAAGATAACAGAAGTGGTTAAGGTTAATGTGCAGACATTCGGAGAAGATAAGAAACCAACTGCAGAACCAAGCACTCAGCTAGCACTTCCACTATGGATTATAGACAAATAAATGTTATAGATGTACTTCTAGATTCAATAAAGAGGATTACAGAATGCAATGCCTTATCATTTAAGGCTATTGATGACACTTTACCAATTTTGCAAATGATTTCACCGACATGTAAAGTTGATCATTTTGATGGATCTTTAGGCAAATTGGACACATTGTCCAAATTCATTGCTTCTAACATTCAAACTGTGGATAAAATAAATGAAGAGACCATTAAGGAAAGGGTGAATAACGAGAAAGATAAATTCTTTGATAGGACAATTAAGGACTGTACATGATAGATTGATTCTTTGTTGCCAGCACTTAATTCCACCATTCTAGAATACAAAGAGTTATATAGGGAAGCATGTAAGCCTCGCCATTTAATCGAGGATATTGATAAGGAAACAAGGAAAACACAAAAATAAATTGATGATATAGCTGATAATATGATAGGTTCTTCGGAACTTACTTTAGTTTTGGATTAGGAAATGGAATCTATAAAGAGAAGATTGAGAAATTGGAAAGGGAGAAAGCAAGGCTAAGGATGAAAACCCGGGAGTTGAAGAACAAACTTGGTCCTAGATTGGACAACTTATTAACACACCAGAATGAGTTGTCTAAGGCATCTATTCAAGGAGAAAAATCACCGAAGAAAAAAATACATTATTTGGTCGGGATGATCCAACAAATAGAGACCATAATTTTTGACAGTACTAAGTTTTTGCAAGGTCTTAACTTGGTTTTGGCAGACATTTTTTCAGATTGTACATAACCAATTATAGGTTTCTAGGTAAATTTTGAATTCTTTGATTCTTTTGACATCCTTTGTCATTATGTTAAAGGGGGAGTAGTGGTGTATGAGAAAAATGTACAGAAGGAGATCATTTTCTTAGGGGGAGCACACTCAGTTTTTGGACTTCAAATTTTGGATATCAGTTTTTGGATTTTTCTCATGAGTGTTGCCATCAATGCCTAAGGGGGAGATTGTTGGAATTATACACTCAGATGAGAATGGTTGATGTTGTCATTGATGGCAACCAACTGGTAACATGGTTCACAGGTTACACCGGCAACAAACATCATTTACCGACACCGACAAGCACTACAATTTTATTCACACCGACATCCAGTCTACACCGACAGTAGATCACACCGACACTCTAAGATGACATGGAAATAATATTGTTTTGTATTGTAATTATATTTTATAGCCTGTGAGGCCTCACCTCGACTCAGTCTGACATTCAGTGGATTTTATATTTTAGGCTATTATGGATACTTTATTTTGATGCATTTTGAGACTTAGAACTCATATGATTTCAGGATTTGGATAACATTGCTATGATTTGATGATTTACTTACATGCTTTATGAGATAGAACACTACATGATTATTAGATAGAATGATATTGCAATGATAGATGTCGTTATTGAATTTGCAGGACTTTACTTTGAATATAGAACTATGATGTATGTTTAGTTTTTGTGAATTGGGATGAAATCTGCTTATGTGAATTTGCTTGATAAAGATGTATTCAATCTGTGCAGATGAAAATTGTATGCAAGTAATGATGTGTATTGTTATATTATTGAATTATATTATATTTGGATATTTGGAAGTACTAATGTGTAAATTGAGATGCACAGGAAATTTACCATGTGACCATGGAAAATTACGGAGAATCAAACCTAGACTTATGTATGTTCGTAAAGCCAGGGTTTGTCTATTTGGAGAGACAACACCCCGTTTGTGTTGTATTTTATTCGTAACAGTATATGCTACATGAATGTTAAGTGTTAATTAAATTTAATGTGTAAAAACCACGAGAGACAATCTCATGTTTTATTTTTGTAAAAATGTTTTATTTGTGTCACTTGACACGCGTGTATTTAAATTTAAATATTTTATTTTGTCTCTTGGTGGGAAAGTGTTTAATTATAATTAATCTTAAATAAATTATTGTGTTGTCATAAATACTTTGGGAATATAATATTTGGAATGGTCAACTTATGTTTGACCCGAAAATAAACTTCAGAGGGGTTTAAAATGGGTTAAATGAACACCTAGGGGTAGTTTAATAGGGTTTCCTAAAGCCCATAAGGTATACCTAGGGGTTAGGGGTAATTTTAGGCAAGTTTCTACTTTATAATGATCTTTTTAACGCTTTAAAAATTGGCTTTTCTGAGTTGAGCGAAAATTGAAAATTGAAGTTAAATCTAATCAAGATTTTTCCTTTTGGAATGAGAGTCTTTTTGCATTTTGCTTTCTTTCTTCTTTTTGTTTTTTTTTAGAATCCTGTGAGAACTCAGAGAGTGAGCTTCTTAAGGAAGATTTTTGGGATTAGCAGGGTAATCACCCACTCTCCATTTTTGGAGACAGAAGAAAAATTGGAAGGAAAATAATGTTATGGAATAGAGAAATTTAATAAGGCTAGAAGGAAAAAGATTTGTGGATTGGGCAGCTCTTCATCAGATATCATAATAACCTTTGGGCAGATTAAGGTTGGTTTCAATTATTATTTGTAATGTCTTCTTTTTAGTTTATGTCTGGAAGTTGTTTGTATAAGAAATCTGTGTTCTTGAAAGTTTATATTTGAAAATCTCTTGATATTTTTGCTTTATGAAAATGTTGTGTTTTGGGAGTTTTCTCAAGATCTCTTACTCTTGGGAGAGAAGAGGATCTTGAGGGTGGTAGCAGTGACAGCCCTCGAGTGAGAGACTCTCTTTTGAGAGCGATCACAAGAGATCTTTGTGTGACCCTTGCTGCATGGCCTGTTTGTGCAATGGGGGTCATAAGGAGGGATATAAGGCTAGAATGCCTTTGGGGGGGCATAAGGAATAAGGGGTTGAGATTCTTGATATTTTTATTGTGCCATGAGGTGGCTTCTGGTTTATTTCATATTTGCAGTTCTCCTCAGGGTATTTGGTCCACTACCACCCATTGAAAATGTTCATCACCAGAGTGTGGAGCTGTGAAAGCCAAGTTGGGAATGTGTTTGAAAGTGAGTCTGTATGCATTGCTTTCTATGTGTTTGCTTGTTTGTAACCCGTCTAGGATTTGGTTCTCTGAGCTCGGGGGTGGCTACCAGTTAGCCTAGGCTGGGAGGTGAGCACTCTGTGGTCATATTTGTGTTTTCTATTATGCGGGAAAATTCAGAGGAAAGAGAATAGGAACCATGAAAGAGATACAGAAGATTGTTATTGAAGATACTTGAATTCAGTTGCAGATGTTTGTTTAAAGTTGTTATAGAAATATGCCTCATTCATAGAAAAGAGAAGCAAGTTGTATTTTGTGAAAGTAGACTTGAAGTTTTATTGTTGTGACTATTCAGAGAAAACATTCTGTAAATTGGTAGAATATCTTAGAGATGTTTTAAAAAAGAAAAGCTTGTTATTTCTACTTCTGGTTTATTTGAAAAAGAAAAGTTAATTTGTGTTGCATGCAAAAGCTTCTTGTATTTTGGAAAGAAATAAAAGAATTGTTTTCATTTAGATTTTATTTATATTTCACTTGTGGCAAATAAAAGTTTATTGATGTTGAAAGATTTTATGTATTTTAATGAAAAAAAAGTAGTTTTATGTAAATATTAGATTAGAGGAGAAAAATCAATGAAAATTCCTTTTATTCTAGAAAAGTATATTGTATCTTTTTAAAAGTATTTTAAATTGTATTTTAGTTAGCATTGATTTAAAAGCTTATTGATTATATATATATATATATATATCTGATTTAACTTAATGTTTTTTTTCCTTTATTAAACTAGCTTAAAAATTTTGCATATAAATTTTTTTTTTTTAAATTTATATATATTTATATTGAAATAAATTTCATCCTTTTTAACTATGCTTATTTAAGTTATGTAAATATCAATATATATATATATATATATAAATATATATATTTATATATATATATAAATATATATATTTATATATATAAATATATATATATATATTATATTTAAAAAAAAAAATTAAAAAAAAAATAATGTTTTTGGGTCCCCGCGGACTCCACTGTGTGTACGCACAGTGGACGACCGCGCGGCGCCCCATTGTGTGCACACACAGTGGAGCCGCTTGCGGCTCCCACTGTGTGGGCACATAGTGGTGCCGCGACGCCCACTGTGCGCTCACACAGTGGCGCGCGCGCGGCCAAGTTCGCCTTCCTTCCTCCGTGACCTGCGATAAAATGGTTCCATGGCCGCCAAGGGCTTCGGCCCAGCCAAAAATATTGACTGTTAAAAAAATATATATATATGGTATAAAACCCTAGCCAAATGGGGCTAGGGCAAGTTGTTATTAAAAATAAATAAGTTAATTAGGTTAGATTATATATAAGTGGGGAGATTAGAACCCTAATTAGGGTTGGAGGGAAATATGAAACAATATTTAGGAAGATATAATGGTTTGTAAATTTAGAATTAAAATATTTGACATTTATGCAAAATATATAAAATATATATATGTATCCATATATATATATGGGTATATAAATATATGTATATATATGAATTTTTGAGTATCTTGAATAAGAAATTAAATAATAAATATATAAATATATGCATATCCAAATATGTATATAGGTATATATTTATATAATCCTGATTTTAATTTGGGATAAATTATAAAGAGAAATATAAAAGAATTGAAAAGACTATATAGTCATAATGGAGGATAAATTAAAATACCTCTACTATTTCCTTTAGTTTGATTAATTTAATAAACCTATTGTCTAAGTATCTCTTGAAGATAGAATTTAACCAGTAGGTTTTCCGCAATTAAATTTAACAATTTATCGATGCTTAATTCGTTTTAGAATTAGCTCGAATTTAATAATGGAAAAATTTCATTAACGTGTGTCGCAAGAGTGAACTTGTTAATTAAATTAGTATCTTTAAAAAAAAAAATTTGTTCCGTTTTTGCCCTAAATTTTGGGCATGACATAGCCGACATGATGTATTGTAAAGACTCATATATGTATGAGATCTTGTAGGTCATTTTGAAATGTAATTAGGTAATGAATGTAAGCAGTATGTGAGAGCGAATAACTATATATGCACTATGATGTAATTATTTTATGAGTGAATAAGAGCATAGCAGAGCGAAGCAAGGTTTATGGAAGAGGTATCTGACAGAGCTTAAACCGGTACTGAATCCAAAATTGCAAATGCTATTTTGAGCAGTACATTGTCATTGAATTTAACCATCCAATTGTAGTCAGTGGGACTCCATTTTGTTGTTGAGTAGTGAGCTCTAGGCTGATGGCCTTCCTGCATGTGCAGGACCCTATTGTATAAGTAATATTTATTCATATTGGCAGTGAGTAAATATTGTGGGTCACAAATCCCACCGAGGTTTTTACCCTACCAAGTTTCCTCACCAAAAATATGTGTTATGGTGTGCATTCATGGTTATACTTTTGTTTTTCTTTACTACATTATTATTTGCTTATCAGTATATTAATTTGGGCTATAAAGTTGCAAAAAAGTTTAAATCTTTTGTTTACCAATTAGACACCGATTCACCCCCCCTCCCCCCCCTCTCAGTGTCTTTGGGACTAATCAAGTATCTAATATCCTCCACCCTCAGTTGCCTTTGCTTTGGTTGTCTGAGGAATTTTTTTGATGAATAGCTTGTTTTTTGTTTCTGGACGTTGGCCAAGTGACTCTCATGGGGTGATCTTGTATCCCTCGGCCCTTTTTTGTGAATATGTACTTTAATATTTATTATTAATAGAGAAGGCCTATTCATTAAAAATACTGATTTTGATGAAGAATCCTTGAAAGCACGTGCCTTCATGCAAAGGTCAACACTATCACAAGATATTAACTTTAGTGGAAGGATCAACTTGGCATATCTTCCTAATTATCCCATCACATATTAAATCACTCTAAGTTATGCCGGTTTTAACACAATCCCATAAAAACATTGAGCAGGACGAAGAAGTTGAATCAAGCATGAGACAACGAGAAGTTAACACTTGGGAAAACTACTTAAATATGGAAGAAGAATAAATAATAGATGAATTTATTGAGGAGGCACAAGACCCCGACCTACACAAACTTCTTGAGAAACTCATTGAAACCAACAAACAAAAATACTTCCTCCTATTATCTAGCAAAGGTATCAAAATCCCAGAGGATTTTGACATAGAAGTACCAAAACAAACTGAGTGTAACAAAAAGACAAAATCAAGAGCACACACCTCTAACACTGATCATGACAATACACATGATCATAGCAATACCAATGATCAAGGTGATACTAATAATCAAGGTGACACCAACCATCGAGATACCAACATTGGAAACAGTCCCCTCACTACACTCACGCAACAACTACATGCACTTCAACAATAATTTGAAGACATGCAACAAGGAACTACCACACGATATTCCTTAGAGGATATTTGTCCTTATCCATTTGATCTAAGTCTGAACATGGCACCATTCCCACCAAACTCTGAAATACCAAAGTATGACAAATACAATGGTAAAAATGATCCTCATGATCACGTAAGGGAATTTTGCATGATAAGCTTGGAGCTCACTCACAATGACACTTACATGATGAGGCTAGTTCCAAGAAGCCTAGGGAGAAAAAAAATGAAATGGCTTTCAAAAATCACACCTCCCATCAGATCATTTGAGGAGTTAGTAAAATTTGATTTTTCCCAATATTCCTATAACATTCAACATGAGATTACCATGCTTGATCTTTGCAACACAAAACAAAAGAACAATGAAACATTCATGATTTTATTGAAAATATGGAGAAGATCGATATCTAGATATTCCCGAACCATAATTGAAAAAGAGAAAATAAAAATCTTCATAGACAACAACTACTCAGACAATGTTAAAGCAAAACAACCTATGTCAATGATGGTGTAGTAGACAATGTTAAAGCAAAACAACCTATGTCAAACTTATTTGGCGTTACTCGACCAGCCAACACTCAAAGTAATATCAATCAAAGAACCAACACCCCGAGGAAATACCAATCAAAGAAACAACAATCCAAGAATGAGCAATCAAGGAAACATCAACCAAGGTAACAACAATCAAGGAAACAATGCGAACATGAAACCAACACCATATCGACGGAAGCTCACACCTTTAGGACAAACCCATGAATCAACATTTTGAGAATTATTGGTAAATAAACTCATTAAATTTTCAAACATAAGGGATTTTGAATCTCAAGTCAAACCATCATGGTTCCGAATGACGTGCACTACTATGAATATCATAGAAACAAAGGGCATCGCACGAATGATTGCCTAAGGTTAAAGAACTTGGTTCAATATTTGATAGATAACGATGACATAATGGTAGACGGTCACAAAACCAACAATGATCATGAGGCCTTCAAGAATCTACTTCCAAATTATGACAAAGATGCATCCTCATCCTCATCCTCAAACAACAAACAGGTTTGTATCAATCATGTATACAAAAATGTTATCAATCACATATAAGCATTCGACAATCATATTAACATCATTAAGATAAAAAACAAACAAGAACATGTCCGGGTAAATGTGACTACACGTTCCAAATCTAGATATCTCTTGAAAGGGAGTGCCTCCAAAATGACAACATCTCCAAACACTCAATATAGCTTGGTAGACCAATTCAAGAAGACACCAACTCACATATCCATATTAGAGCTTCTCAAGATCTCACCCACACACAAGGATATTTTGGAAAAGGCTCTTGTAGACACTACAGTTCCAAATAACCTGGATATTGATTGATTCCAAGCCATGGTGGGACATTTAACCATGCCTCACAATCTATCATTTTTAGAGCATGATTATGTCTCTCTAAATCATTTGCATAATACTCCACTCCATATGAAAGTCCTAGTCTATAAACATCGAATGAAATGATTACTAATAGATGGAGGAGTTAGTCTAAATATTTGCACTCTAAAACTTATCCATGCATTGGTTTTCTCAAAAATATCCATTGATCCTATTAAAAAGATAACAATAAAAATATATGATTATGAAAAAAGATCATCAAAAGAGCTCATGGTATTACCCATTCAAGTAGGACCAGTTCAAAGAGATACTCTATGTCAAGTCTTGGACATAGACTTGTCTTACAACATACTTTTGGGTCATCCTTGGATCCATGAAATGCAAGCGGTGCCATCCACATATCATCAATGCCTAAAATTCCCATATAATGGACAAGAAATCTCCATCACAGTAGACACTAATCCTTTCCAATATTGAAATAGTCTCAAAGAAGTTCCAAATGATCTTGTACCACATAACAGGGAAGCTCTCGCTTCTGCATCATCAAACAATCAACTCAAAAATCTATCCATAGATTTTGAGAAAAGTATAAAGTTGAAGGAAAAAGGCATGGGAGAATATGCTTTTGAGTCCCTATGTCTATCAAAATTGCCAATTTTGCCAAGGTCTCATGGAAAACCCTCAACTTCAAGACAACAATCTTCACAACCTATCAAAAAATTTGATGGTATGTTCATTTAAGAAGGAACACTAGCATATAAAACAAAGGAAAAAGATGTTTTGGATTGGTTATACAAATATGATGAAGACACAAAAGAAGCAACTATTGATATCACTCTCCCTATAGAATAATATGACAATGGGTTCAAAATCATGCAGAGGATAGGATATTTAGGAAATGGTTCTATCGGCAAATAGAAAGAAGGTATCATAGAACCAATCCAACAACACTCACAACTTGCCAAAGACAAATCTGGATTAGGGTATGGACAACATCAACAAATGGATCAAAAAAATCAACAATAAAAATTTGCATGGCAATAGAGTCAACAACAAGACGTCATGCGACGATAACATAATAAACAAGCATCACCACAACAACAAGAAGTTAATGAGGCGGTTTGCAAACACCAGGAAGAGATATATGAAAAACAACAAGAAGAGATTGTCATACAAAGAGAAGAGGCTTATCACAACCAAGTCCATAGATTGTAGCCTAGTACAGAGTTTGACTCAAATTAAATATATACAAATCTAAGGACATCAGAAAGAACTATACTAGATATCAATAAACCTTTCAACCCTGATGATATCCCTATAAGGTACAATAACATAATCCTACCAAGTGATTCTAAGATAGACTCAAATGAATATGAATGGGATACTTTCTCTAATGCCACTAAAGACATTGAGGTAGATATAATCCACACATATACACCCATACCCTATGATGAACAAGGTTCAAGACCTAGACCATTTGAAGTTGGATCACAACATATCGATGACTCTAGTGAGGACAAGCAGGTTATGAGCGAAATAGATTCTGAAGAGGGTGCCATCATAGACTTTGACCTCACTAATACCAACTTTGACAACATATCCATCATGACCATCACTTCTATAGACCTTAACTTGCCAGACGATCCCTTACCATTAATACATCCTGAACTCATAGACTGGGAACAACCTGAACAACTTAACATACCCATCTTACCAGATGATGACACTATTGTTCAATACTTTGTTCCATGAACCTGAAAACATCTTCCACCAGTGAATCTCATAACAAATTTCTCAATTAGGAGAGTGCCAAGTCTCTTAGTTGCAAAATGAATAAAATAAAAAATTGATCTAATGGTGAAAACCATTTAATGGTAGTATTAGATAATAAAAAAGTAAAAACAAAGGATGTATCCAATGGTGAAAACCTCTTTGAGGTGCATAAGGATGAGAGACTTGACACTCTTCCTAAATATTATCAGGAGAGATCATCAATCTTGATTGAACCAACTCAATCAATCAATGTTGATAATGAAGCAGCATCAAAGATCATACACTTGGCAGAGTCATTAACAGGACAAGAAAGACATGATTTCATCAAGTTCTTCAAAGAAAAGCAAATCAATTTTGCTTGGTCTTATGTAGATATTCCAAGGATAGATCCATATTTGATCATGCATCACTTATCTATAGCTCTAGAAGCTAAACTAGTCAAGCAAAAACTACGAAAAATGAACTCCCATATTGACATATTGGTTAAAGTAGAATTGAATAAGTTACTTGATGTAGGATTCATCTGAACCATCAATTATATGGAATGGAATTCTAACATTGTGCCTGTATCCAAACTAGATAAAAGCATCAGGATTTGTACAGACTTCAGAGACCTCAAAAAGGCTTGTCCGAAAGATGACTTTCCCTTACCCAACATTGACACAATTGTAGATCTAACAATAAGACATGCTATGTTATCACTCATAGATGATTTCTCAGGCTATAATCAAATCAAAATAGCACCAGAGGACCAAGATAAAATGACATTTACGTATCCATGGGGTACTTATTGCTAGAATATTATGCCTTTTGGTTTGAAGAATGCAGGAGCGACCTATCAAAGAGCAATGACAACAATATTTCATGACATGATGCACACATTCATGGAAGACTATGTAGATGACCTATTGGCCAGATAATTTACAAGGTAAGGACATCTAGAGATTTTGGATAAAATATTTTTGAGGCTAGAGCAATTCATTGCATGACTAAATCTTAAAAAATGTGTCTTCGATGTAACATCTAGCAAACTCTTGGGATACATAGTCTCAGAAAAAATCAAGTTGGACCCTACAAAGGTACAAGAAATCATGAAGATGCCACCTCCTAGAAATATCAATCAATTAAGGTCTCTACAAGGACAACTACAATCAATAAGAAGATTCATTTCTCAACTAGCTGACAAGTGCCTTTCGTTCAGTCATCTACTCCACAAGAATGTTCCTTTTATATGGGAATATTGTTGTGTAGAATCACTCCACAAAGTCAAGAAATACA
The DNA here is from genome assembly GCF_030272615.1 of Cryptomeria japonica. Taxonomy (NCBI): domain Eukaryota; kingdom Viridiplantae; phylum Streptophyta; class Pinopsida; order Cupressales; family Cupressaceae; genus Cryptomeria; species Cryptomeria japonica. The sequence continues at coordinate 821,136,259 of NC_081409.1, forward strand.
TGATGAATCCACCAATCTCAGTACCACCAATAGAAAGAAAATATCTTATTCTTTACATATCAGCTACATAGGTATCATTGGGAGCATTGTTAGCACAAGAGGATTCAACAGGAAAGGAAAGGGCCATATACTACATTAAAAGGGCATTGAATGGATACGATCTCAATTGCATATTCATTGAAAAGGCTTGTTTGGTTGTGGTGTTCGCTTAAACATTTTTTCATTATATGCTAGCTCACACAATCAAGTTGTTAGCAAAGATCGACCCATTAAAATATCTTCTCAGCAAAGTCGCTCTCACAGGAAGGTTAGCTAAATGGGTGATGATTCTAAGTGAGTTTTACATTCACTACATGGATAGAAAATCTATCAAAGGTCAAGATATCATTGATCAACTAGCAGAAGCACTTTTACAAGATAGTCATCCAATCCACGTGGAATTTCCAGATATATAGATATTCTCATAGTATCAATAAAACCATGGATCTTGTACTTTGACGCATCATACTCACAACATGGATTAAGTGTTGGCATCCTATTCATCACTCCAAAAGGATATTCTATTCTTAAATCTTGCAGATTAATGTTTCCTTGCACAAATAACATTGCAGAGTATGAAGCTCTAGTCACATGCACCAAAATTGTTGTAGAGTGGAAGATCATAGAGTTGAAAGTGTTTGGAGACTCACAATTGGTCATTAATCAAGTTAATGATGATTATTAGACAAAGTATGACAAGCTAATGCCCTACAAGCGCATGGTGGATGATTTTAAGAAGTACTTTATGGACATAAAATTTGAGCAGATTCCAAGGGTAAATAATAAAGCTATGAATGCCATGGCAACCATTGCCTGACTCCTACAAATACCTGACCAACCAAATCATTATGAGTTCCTAGTGGAACAATTGTTTTCTCCTACCTACAACAATTTTGAATCCCAAGTCATATGCCACATAGTTGATTTTGACTCACCCCTCTATGAAAGAATCTGCACTTACCTAAAAGACAATATCCTTCCACTAGATCTATCTAGAAACCAGAAACACAACTTTATTCATCAAGCAACCTATTATACCCTAACCACTAACACACTTTATCACTGAGGTCTTGATGGTACTCTTCTTCGATGTCTTGACCGTAACAAATCTGAAATCACCTTGCATGAACTTCATGAAGGTATTTGTGGCACACATTCAAGTGGTCCTACTCTCACCAAGAAACTTCTAAGGATGGGCTATTATTGGTCGGCCATGGAAAAGGAATCATATCAATTTACCAAAAAATGTCCAAAATGTCAAATTCATGGCAATCTTATACATGCACCAACTCAGGAGTTGCAACCGTTCACCACATCATGGCCATTCTATCAATGGGGACTCGACCTAGTGGGAAAGATTCATCCTCCCTCATCAAATGGACATGTTTATCATCACAACCACTGAGTATTTTACAAAGTGGATAGAGTTTTTCCCATTGACTATTGTTACTAACAAGAAAATATCCTTTTTTATCCTGAATTATCTCATTTGTCGGTATGGAATTCCTAGTTTCATTATCACAGATAATGGAAGACCTTTCAAAAATCAAGATGTGAAAGAACTGTGTGAAGGATTCCATATCCAACATCATTTACACCATATTATCCACAAGGGAATGGAAAATAAGAGGCCTCAAACAAAACCATCTTGAAAATCCTCAAGAAAATAGTGAAAGAGGCTGGACTTGATTGGCATGTTCAACTCAACCCAACATTATGGGCTTGCAAAACTACCATCTACACACCTACAAGAGATACACCATACTCACTTGTGTATGGATCAAAGGCTATTATACCTATTGAGGTTGAAATTCCATCACTCAGAGTATCACTAAAGGGACTCATTCCAGATGAGGAGTATTGGGTAAACAAACTGCAAGAGTTAGAATTGCTAGATGACCGTTGACAGTGTGCTTTTGATAATCTCAAAGCATATCAACAATGCATGTGTCAAAGCTACAATCACAAGGTAAAACCAAGATAATTTCAAACTGGTGAGTTAGAACCAAAGGAAAATCCCCACAATCAACAAGATCAGGGAAAAAAGGGCAATTTTTAACCAAATTGGCTTAGGGCCTTTTATCATCATATCTGCTTACCGATTGGGGACATATCAGTTATCTACATTAGAAGGGGACCTGTTTGATGAACCTATCAATATTGTGCATCTCAAAAATTTCTATACATGAGTTATCCAATACACGAATAATAAAAAATCAAAAATCAAAAAAATCAAAATCAAAATCAAAAAGTGCAATGAAAACAAATAGTGAAAACTTGGCAACATGCGATATTTGTGATAGATCGAATTTTTCATCTATGTGTACCCATATCATATATTTTTGCATCCATTGGCACTAAGCCTATGGTCATCACAAATCTTTTGTAAATACATAGCAAAATATTGGACACGCTTAGCATAGTCACTACCCTTGATTATCCGAATAGTTATCTGTATAAATCTCTCACCATGGCTTGGTGATCAATGTATATATCCACATCAAAAGAGGTACCCATAGCTGGGGGCAAAACCCAGATCTCAGTGGGGGTATTCCACTTTAATTTTTCATCACATAGATAGAATTTAAACAATAAAGGATCAAGGCATACCACAACGAAAAATATCAAAACTAACCCTCAGACTTAAAATCAAAATCACTGTTAGAATCAACATGAAAATAGAACATCATGGATGATCTCTTCTAAATCATGATTTGTTTACTCTTAACATGAATTTTTACTGTTTGTATCTTGATTTTTTAATTATTAGATCTCCTAAGAAACTCAAGGATGCACTAAGCTAGAGAAGCAAAGGAGTCTGATATTTTATTTGGTTTTCTATCTATGAGGTGATCATTCATATGATGCAAACTTATCTCGAGACATGATTGGAAACATATTGTTGAATACATTTCATATTTTTCACATAAAAATGGTTAACTCTTGTTTGTTTTACGCAAACAACACTCAGGTCGTCTTGGTTCAATTATACATCGACGCTTGTATCATTTTGCAATATCAAAAATTATGTAAGTTATACTTACATCATCATGGTTCAATTATACCATTGATGTTTAACTTCCAACATTTCAAAAGCTCAATGATGACAAAAAGGGCACAAACAATTGGCTAAAAGAAATAACAATGAGACACAATTAAATTGCATTAGTGCATTTAGTTGCATCCATTCATACATTTAGTTGCATTTATCATAATTACAATCATTATTATCATCATGTACCCATCACATAAATGCATTTATCATATAAAACCACAAATCATCATCATATCAACAATTTCTATTAGGTAAGCATATATCACCTTCAACACATATAGATAACCATCATCATATAAATAACATCCAATGCATCCTAAATCACCAAAAAGCATCATAAGATAGAACTCATCACATCAATCATCATCATAGAACATCACAATATGGATCAAGGGAAAATCATTGTCATATCTCTTATAATCTCAAAACAAGGTCAAAATATACAAATAAATATCATGTATGTATATGAGTACATCAAAGGTGATCTATAGCACAAAATAAGACAATCAAGTATGACTATCTCAAGAGGCAAAAGGTCTCGCGGTAGACCTCCCCACTCCTGGGTCCCCACTAGGAGGATCGCGTCATATAGGTTTTGTCACACCTCTGCTCTTTGTCTTGGTATGATTGCATCCAAATCGGGTGGATGTAACTGCAGTGTAGCTAGGTTCTCTCTAGTCTTGAGGGACTGAATCCTCGTATAAATGTCAGTAATACTCGACCTCCTTGGATGAGTACCGTATCTCCCTGAGTGTATCTCGGAGTGGGGTACCTATAGCTTCTTTATCTAATCTATCAGCAAGGTCCTTTGCTCATCCCTGTCTCTCTATCTTAGTATCTCTCTCAGTCTATAATTGAGTAATTTGTCATTGTTGTGCCAAAACCTATGGCTACAACTCCTACACAGGGATCTGCAGAGCCCTAATCTATGAATCTTGTTGATGAGAAGGCACCCTAAGCTGGATGGATAGCTGAGAGGAATTCCACGTTGTACCTGTCCCTATCTGAGGAGCTGGTGGAGGGAGAATGTCTGATCTCCTCCTTTGTGTAGCTTGCCTACCTCCCACCACACCTCTACCACCACCTCTACCACCCCTCCACCACCACCCCCGTCATACCGCTCATCATCATCATCCCCCTCATCATCCTCTCTGCGTCTATGTCCTCCCAGACCCTGTGGATGCTCATCCTCCTCATCATCAAAGATCGGCACTGGCTCTACTAGATTGGATAAACAGGCCACAACATGTGCAATCTACTACGCAGAGTAATCCTCAGTCATACCCGTACGTCTACCACTCCGGCTCCATAATCCCAGATCTGATCAGCTAGACTCATATACTTGGTCACCATTGCAACACTATCATTGGTAGGCCCCCACTTGAGTACATCCTATTGGTGATGAGCATATAAACAGGTTCCCTATGGTATCCCCTGTTGTTGCCCATACTGTCTGTACTACTCAATATTCATATCTAGGGCATCATATCGAAAATTTTGGCGACGACAACAAAATCAAAAAATTTGGTGGCATATCAAGTGATTTTTCTTTGAATCAACATGTGCACACACGTCACTTCAAAGAGGGGCAAAATGTAGACGTATAAATCTGACCATCTAGTAATATTTATTTGATTCATCAAAACCACATTCCTCTATTAATTAAATTATATTTAATTAATTCCCCCATTTGGTTAAACAAATTATTCAATTTATTTAATTAAATCCATCTAGCCACTTTCTAGCTTTTAATTAAATAAATCACTTTATTTAATTAAAACCCCTTTCTCCTTTAATTAAATTCATGTTTAATTAAAAATCTCCTTCCAATTTAAATAAATCAAATTTATCTAAATATCTCCCAAATTGCAAGTTGTCATCCACCTTTTTGGAGTATATCACTTTATTTCAAAAATAAATCAGAAAATAATGAACCCACTTGCATTCTCCTAACAAATCCACTTGCATGCCTAAACCCTCTTCTAGACTCTTCTAGATTCTTCTAATCCCCTAATTAGCCTAATCCATCCCTTAATCATTTGCACATTCCCAAACAAGGGTCACTTCTCAAAAATCTCTTAAAGTCTTCAAAATGCATCAAAGGCTTTATGTCCTCAACAACTTAACCTTCAAAGTCTTCCTAATGATTAATGGTTAATCCAACCTTCACCCATGGTTATAGACTTTCACTCTAACTTAACCCTCATTTAAACTAGGGGTCTCATCAACCACTGATGGCTTTGACCCTACTTATCCCATTTAACCCTTGCACAAGAGTTTACCTCTTGGGTAAAAGCTTTATCCAATGAATAACCTTAACCTAACCCTAACCCAGCCTCCTAGGGTGACCTTCATGTCTTCTCAAGCATTTAATGCCTCTTACATATCCTCTCAAGCCACCTCTTGTTGACAATTGTCACCATTTCATTGGTGAAAATTGTAAACATGGATTGAGTAACTTTCAATCCTAGCCTTTGTTAAGATTTCTCCATCTTAACCATCCATTTCCCTATTTTTTCTATAAATAGGACTCAGTTTCTTCATAATCCAGATCCAAGTTTATGCATCTACACTATAGTCTAATTATATCAAGCATTTTAGCCTCTCTTTGTTAAAATAGCATATTTAGCATTTAGAAGCATTTCATATCATATCATATCATATCCATGTTACTATATCATGTTAGTATAGTTTGTTAATATCTTTACCATAGCTTAGTTTCATATCTTAATCATCATCGACATATCATATAGATCTTAGATGCATTCATGAACATAGATCATTTTATCACTTGTTCTTGGAGTTGTCATTCCTAAGTCATTTGCTTAATGATCTGAGAGCAAAACATTGACTTAAGGGATCCTATGAGATAGAGAACAATGAGACACATCTTGAGGATTTAACTTGTTAACTTACTAGTTTAAGCTTAGTCAATCTTTATACTCAAAAGTTTCATTGGTATGTTAGTCTAGCTTCCAATTTTGATATTTTGATGCCACAAATTCTAGCATACAATAGTAATAGTTATATGATGATTGCAATTTTTTCTTTGAGAAATAAGATTATCGTTATTTATTAAGGTTTTACCACACTGTTAACTTTTATTCTATTATTCTATTTTATAATTTGATATAGGAGAATCCTATCAATAAGCCAAAGGTGAAGATAAAAGACTAACTTTAATTTGAAAAGGCACATAAGAATAAAAGGTTTGGTGTAGGCATTTGAACACCTAATCATGAAGACAAAGAAATTTGCTGATTGTATATTTTAAAATATAATTAGAAAGGATTAACAGAGTGAATAAAGGCAATGTTTGATCTTCTAGTAGGCCAAGATAAAAGACAATGAGGTTGCAAACAAAGGAAAGATTGTGATGAAGACTAAGGGACTGCATATGTGTGAGTAGAGACATCAAGTATTCCACAGTAACATATGTACTTGGAAATTAAATGAAATACTACAAGAGCGTCTAAAATATAAGAGAAGAGTTGTTGTGTACTAAAAGAGAAAAACAGATAGGTGGGGCATAAAAAAATATCTTCAAACCTACAAGGCAAACTTAGCACCAAACTATGGAATGGATAAAGAGATAGCTATGTGGAAGTATAGGTGGATAGAAAGCAATACTAAGACAAGGAAAGAACTGAGAAAGTATGGGATGAATTTCAAGGAAATATAGATGAACTTTAGCACAAGATTGTGACAAATTGGCATAATAAATAAAAGTAGAAGATTGTGATATTGCAGAAGACAAGATGTTGCACAATAACAGTGAAAGAATGGAGAATTTAAATAAGGCATGGTGCTGCTAGAAACGACAAAGCCAAAGAAAATTCAATAGTTTTTGTATTAAGTATCATAGAATCATTTTTACTCATTTGAGCATCCACATTACAAACTTATTACAAATACCAACTCCTTTCGAGCAAACTTATTACAAATACTAGCTCCTTTCGAGCACCAAACTAGAAACAACAATTGGAAGACCAAGGGTCACAACTTAGAAACAACCAATGGAAGACCAAGTGTCACAAATGTGTCCCTCATGGGAGTTGAACTTGGGTCTCCACATTGAGAACTCAATGCTTTAACCAACTAAGCTCAACCCCCTGGACAAAAAAAAATTCAATAGTTAAAAATTGCATAGTGATTAAAGGAATGTAAAATGTTATTGTTTTATGTTTAATTCCTGTCAAAATTTCAATAATATAATTGTGAAATTATTAGATCTATTATTTCATTTGTATGTGTAAATAGCGAGTTGCAATTAAGAATTTTAGCTGCACTATTATTGTTTAGTAAGATTCAGGAATTTAATTTGCATCAAGTTTATTTTATTTCTTTGGGACTAATTTGTTTTTCTCACATTTTTACAACAAGTGGTATAAGAACCTTTATGTTTGCAATGAATTTCTTAGGATTTAGTGTTTGTTTTGTAACATCAAATGATGAAGGTTTCAAATGCAAAGTTTGAGGTGGAGATGTTCAATGGGAAATATAACTTTGAATTGTAAAAGCTCAAGATGTATGATTGTAAGTACAACAAGGGCTACACAAAACTGTTATAGGCAAGTAAAAAAAACTTGCAAATATGATTGAGGGCTAGGAATGTTTAGATACAACAGCTCTTAGCATAAATTGGTTGTGTTTGGTAGATTATGTTCTTTTCAATATTGTTAAGGAGGAAACAACAACAAAATTATAGAGGAGAATGGAGAGTCTTTAAATGAAAAAGTCCTTGACATACTAAATTTACTTGAAGAGGTAGTTGTACAGTTTGAGAATAAAGGATGGTAGCATACTTGCTGATCATTTTGATGTTTTCATTATTCTTATGTGCTAATCAACTAGCATGAGTGAAAAGTCAAAGATGAAGACAAGGTAGTCTCATTCCTTGAATCATAGAATCACTTAGTCACTTACATTATCTTTAGCACAATTGACACACTTGAATTTGGTTTCGTTGTGAGATCTTTATTGTTTGAAGTGGTGTAGAGGAAATCTAATAGAAAAACCTCAACACAAACTAATCATGGCTAGTGGTCAATCCACAAAAAAAGGGAGGATAAAGAGGTACATCCATATCTAAGCTGAAAGGAAGAAAGGATAAGGAAAAATACTAGTATTGCAACAAATTGAGGCATCTTAGGAATGATTGCTTAAAGAGGAAATAAGACAAAAATGACTCCAAAAAGGAAGTAAATTTGATTGATACATATTTAAATGTGTTTGATGAAGTACTATCTATTTGTAACTATTTACAATATTATGAGGAATGGTTATTAGATTTTGGTGCTTCACATCAAATGTGTCCACATGTTTTGGAGATTAAGGTCTCTTAACCTTTGCAAGTCCTAATATTGGTATTTGTTTTGATTTATTTAATATTTGTTTTATTTATGAGCCTACAAGGATAATTTTGTTTTGCACATGATATTTCATTATCTAGTGGGAATTGGTATGTTGACTTGTCATCCTACTAGGAAGGTGATATGGATTATTTTGTCCTCAAATGGAGGTAGGTGTCCCACTTAGAGGACCAAAATATTGTGGAGGTGGATGACATGTGTCACGTAATGACAAAAATATGACAAGATTCTATGAAAAACCTACTTATGACAATTTATGACAACTTATTATAGGGTAAAAGCACAATGTTGTGTCACACTTTTATAAAGGCACCGACCAACATAACTAAAACAGTTTAACTTCGACAGCATAAAAGTGACATTTGTAAATTGAATTTTGAAATGATGTAAACTGATCAAATGTAGAAATATTAAAGAAATTTATGTCTGTTATTTTTTAATTTGTTTAGGGAAATTTGATATATTTTTTAATAAATTCAAAGATAGATTTTTCATTGCTGAAAAATGTTGAAAATCAGGGGTTCTAGTCAGCATCACCAAAAAAAATGAAAATGGACTTTTTTTTTTTTGGGGGGGGGGGGGATTTTTTTTCCAAATAGAGAACATATATATGCAGTGTTAAAAATAAATAAATAAAATTTGATGTATATTTTTCTCGTTATAATATTTTTAAGTCCAACATAGCTAAATTTGACAGTTTTCATTCGAGGTCACTTTTTGACTACTAAATTTATCATTAACAAAAAAAAAACCCTTTTCGAGAAGATTCTCTCATCTAGTGAAAAATAATTTTTTTATTTTTTTTTAATTTCATTTAATATTTATTTTTTAATTTCTAATTAGCCTCTTTTTTAACATTAAAAAGATACTCGCAATGTTTCATTAATAAAAAATATTAAAAATAGTAAAAAATTCTATGACTCGATTCGTGACTTCAAGCTCTGCAAAAGGGTATTTCTTTTTTTTGTATAAAAAAATTTTGAGTGACGAAAAATTGGCCAGAAGTTCAATCTGGTAAAAATACAGAGCAAATGGTCATTTGGGTGCCACATGGCAGGCCACATCGGCTAGTCCGACCGGATTCCTACCCGCCAAACTTGGTCCCCCTTCCAACCAAGGGACAAAAATAGATTTGTTTTCTTTTATTTTTTATTTGCAAAGTCAACTGGCTAGATTATCAAGGTCAATTTGACGACCATTTGGACGTATTGTTGACGACTTTTACAAGGTATTTTTTATTCAATCTAATATTTTTTATGTTAATTTTAATTTATTAATATTTTAATATTTAAATTATGTGTATAATTGTTTTTACCCATTTTGGGGTTAATTAACTTGTTTGAGGTGTTTTATATCTTTGGAATGCTTTGGGTTTAGATAGAACCCTAAAGATGATAACAAAAGTATCTGAACTCTCCTCGTCTTCCATTGGGCATTGGGTGTAAGTGAAATTGTTATCATCTTCTTTTTAGGTAGAATGGTCTACCCTCCGGAGAAGCCCATAAGGCCAATGAGAGGGGAACGATCGGAGTGGTACTTTCTTTAGCCTACTATATAAATTAATATGTTAGGCGAAAGATGCGATGCCTTGGTGACATGTATCTACACCAACGGTACTCCCTAGTATCTGCACTATGTGTACACACTTGTGTGGAGAACGAGGAGTGGGTTCTTGAATGAGCTCTCACCATATGGGTAGAGACCAAGTTTTGTAGAAGTTCCCCCACTAAACATTTTAGAGTAGTGGCCCACCCTTTTTTTGTCTGAACGTTGTGATAGCTTTAGTGCAAGGGGATAGATGGTTTGCCTCCCAAGACACCCACCATAAGGCTCCCCTGGGATTAGACATAAATCCTCAGCTTATCATAAGCTACTTGTAGCTTTCTGGGGAGAGGGTGATAGAGTCATCCTTCCAGTCCTGGAGGCCCCTAGTTGTTCGCTCATGAAAAAGGCAAAATTAGTGAATACACCCCTCAAGGTGTCCCTACACTTGAGTTGACGGAGATTCTGGGTTGTGGGTTGAAGTTGTCGCCATGAGAACATTGACATTAGGATAAGAAAGTGTTTGATGTGTTTTCGATTATGTTTAGATTCATGGAAATTGGGCTGAATTTGGCTTATGAACATACTCATTTGTCACGTTAATTTTCATAGTATCAGTAATTGTAATGATCATTGTGTCTTCTTGTTTGTGATTATTGATCTAAATGGCCACAAAAATTTTATGTATATGTGTTTCTATATATGTGTGTGTGTATGTATGTGTGAATGTATGTATGTATGTGTGTTTGTATGTATGTATATATGTATGTATGTATGTGTGTATGTATGTATGTATGTGTGTGTGTATGTATGTATGTATGTATGTATGTATGTATGTATGTATGTATGTATGTGTGTATGTATGTGTGTGTGTATGTGTGAATGTGTGCATATATGGGTGTGTATGTATGTATGTGTGTATATACGTGTGTGTGTGTATGTGTGTGCATTTGTGTATGTATGTATGTGTGTGTGTATGTGTGCATGTGTGTATGTGTGTATGTGTGAGTATATATGTGCATGACTATATATGTGTATGTGTGTGTATGTATGTGTGCATGTGTATGTGCACATACATGTGTGTGTATGTATGTGTGCATGTGTATGCACACATACATGTGTGTGTATGTATGTGTGCATGTGTATGCGCACATACATGTGTGTGTGAATGTGTGAGTATGTATGTATGTATGTATGTATGTATGTATGTATGTATGTGTGTGTGTGTGTGTTTATGTGTGTGTATGTGTGTGAGTATGTGTGTATGTGTATGTGTATGTGTATGTGTATGTGTATGTGTATGTGTATGTGTATGTGAGTATGTACATGTGTATGTGTGTATGATTTTATGTGTGTGTATATATGTGTATGTGAGTGTATGTGTATGTATGAGTATGTGTGTATAAGTGTATGTGTGTGTGTATGTGTATGTGAGTGTATGTGTACGTATGAGTATGTGTGTATGAGTGTATGTGTGCATATGTATGTGTGAATGTGTGCATGTATGTGTGTGTGTACGTGTGTGTGTATGTATGTGTATGTGTATGTGTGAATGTGTGCATGTATGTGTGTGTACGTGTGTGTGTGTGTATGTGTATGTGAATGTGTGAATGTGTGCATGTATAGGTGTGTATGTGAGTATGTGAGTATGTGTGTGTATGCATGTGCGTGTGTGTATGTATGTGTGTATAAATGTGTGAATGTGTGTATGTATGTGTGTATGTGTGCATGTGTGTATGCATATGTGTGTGTATCTATGTATGTGTGTGTGTATGTGAATGTGAGTGTATGAGTGTATGTGTATGTGTGAGTATGTGTGTATGAGTGTATATGTGTGTATGTATGTGTGAATGTGTTCATGTATGTGTGTATGTGTGTGTATGTACATGCGCGCGTGTGTGTGTACGTGTGTGTGAATGTGTGCATGTATGGGTGTGTATGTGTGTATATGTACATGTGTGTGTGTGTGTGTGTGAATGTGGGTATGTATGTGTGTATGTGTGTATGCATGTATGTGTGTATGTGTGCATGTGTGTATGTGTGCATGTGTGTATGTGTGTATGTGTGTGTGTGTGTGCATGTGTATCTATGTGTGTATGTGTGTGTGTGTGTGTGAATATGTGTGTGTATGTGTGTATGTGTGTATGTGTGTGTGTATGGGTAAGCATATATGTATGTATATGTGTGTGCATGTGTGTGTGTATGTGTATGTGTATGTGTATGTGTATGTGTATGTGTATGTGTATGTGTATGTGTATGTGTATGTGTGTGTATGTGTATGTGTATGTATCTGTGTGTGTGTGTGTATGTGTATGTGTATGTGTTTATGTTTATGTGTCTGCAAGTATGTGTGTGTTTTTGCATGTATGGATCTACATGTATGTTTATGTGTTTGCATGCATGTGTGTGTGTCTACATGTATGTGTGTATCTACTGTGTATATTTATATTTAAAGTTGGGTCCAATTGAATTGACATATATGTGCATGTGGGCATGTGTAATTAGGGGTCTCCAGGTTTGGATTGCTTCTCAATAGCAAATTGTCTAATGGGCAATAAAAGGACTAGATTATAGAAGTATGATCGAATAAAAGAGACAAAAAAGGGATACAACACCTACTCAAGAAAAAGTTCCCATTGATGATGAAGTGGTCTCGATTCAAGAAAGAGAAGAAATTGGTCCTAGTCAATCCAAAAAAATAACTTTGGTATGTCCAATTTGATGGATATGGATGAAGATTCTCTTTTCAATGATATTGCGATTGGGGATATGGTACCAGAAAGCACAATAAAGGTACACAACACAAAAAATTGGGATGAATATTTTCAAGATAAAACTCTAATTGGAAGAGCATAATTGTTTGCAAAGTTATTTAGAAGAAAATAAATTACCCCCATTTTGGAGTTGCTAGGTGTTGATAACAAGAAGAAATCATCTGAGGGATCAACAAATCAAATAGTGGTTGAAAATTTGCAAGAAGCTCTCAAATATATTGAGAGAACAAGTCGAGCTATTGATTTAAGTGTTGCACAAAGAGCATTAATGGCTATGATTTCTAGTAATAAATTATCATAGAGAAGACAAACTCAAGCAATTTCCTAGTTATTGGATGTCTCTAGAAGAACTGTGCAAAGATACATTAGGAAAAGAAACATGTTGGATGAGAATATTGAAAAGAATTGTGTCAATATTTGCAATGTTCCTTAAAAAGATAGAATTGTCGAGGATGTAAAAGGACTTGTTATTGAATACTGGACCAGTCACTCTCGTGTTTCTTCCAAATGAAGAGACACTATACAAATTAGAGATGAAGATGGTACAAAAATTGCACATCCAAAACAATTTATAGACACAACACAGAGCAAACTGTTTGAAGCATTCAAAGAAGAATTTCCAAATGCCAAGATAAGTCAAAGAATGTTTGAGCGATTACGAGCATGTTTTGTGCATATCAATAAGGTACGTGAAACTTATTGTTATCGAAATCATGTTGAATTTCAGTTGCACCTATAGTCATATAAAAAGGCAATGGCAGAAACTAATTCAAATGTAGTCATCCTTGCAAGTGAAATATAGTTTGTGAAGTCTATTTTATGTAACATATTAGAAGGTTGAGATGAGTACAATGTACAATTTATAAAAAATACATGTGTTGACTGTGGAGACTTGAAGAAATTTGTACAAATTGAGAACATTGATCTTTCAGTGCAAGTTCTATGGAAAAGATTTGAATATAAAAAATATCAAACAAAGTCAGGAGCTAAATAAAAAAAAAAAATGTTAAAAGAGAGTGAATTGTCTTACAAAGACTTTGTGTAGATTTCATAATATGATATATCCACATATATCCTACATTGTCATGGTGCAAGATGGAAAGCAAAATAGTTTCGTATCTCAAAAAATTGCTTTCCTTTGGGTTATATTCGTTCAATAGTAGAGTTCTCTGAGAACTATACATTCAGTCCTCACACAGAGATTCAAAGTCAATACTGTCATTCTGAGTAGGTTGCCATTTTTGTATAAGTTTTGTATAGATATGTAGAGTTTCATGTGGACAGTGTAGAATCTGGTGAAGATGAACGCATTATCATTAAAGAAGTTCATTTTTATATCAGTGACGATACTTGTCATGATAGGACTTATGTAGAATATTGTTTTGTGATATTTTTTCAAAATATCATACATTGTTAGATAAATGCTTCATAACATTGGATTTGGTTTGATGGATGTGCTGGTAAGTGAAAAAAATGATTAAATTTCTTGTAGTTTTTTAATTATCTAATATAATTAAGTTTTGTAAACTAATATAATAGATTTGATTGTAACTTCGCAAGACAATTTAAATCTGCAAAAGCGTTTAATTGGTTGTCACAAAAACATGCTAAACATGGTCTAAATTTTTTGTGGAACTTTTTTGAGAGTGGACATGGAAAAGGAGAGCATGGTGGAGTAGGAGCCTATGTGAAGCATGCACTTCACCAATATGAACTTGGAGGTAACAACATACAAAATTCAAGTGAGATAGTATAATGGTGCAAAAATCATTTTGGGGCACATGACATGACATACAACAAATGCTATTTTTGGGAAGTTAAAGACATTGATCAATCCAATCCTTATAATTGCCAACCAATTAATGGCACTAGAAGTTTGCATCAAGTGATGACTACAAGACATAGCAAACCTCTTGTGATTCAGGTTAGAGGTAAATCATGTTTTTGTGTTGATTGCATTGAAAACAACACAAATATTCAACAATACCAGAACATTGGAGATGGATTTGTTTCACAATGGGAAATGAAACAATTTGTCGCAATGTCTCCTTTTGAAGAAAGTGACATTGTAGATATTCATGATCCTATATATTCAGCTGATTATGAATGTGTTTCTGATTTAGTTGTGTCAGGTACACTTGCATTTTATTTAAATATCCTTATGTATTTTCATGTACTTTGTTTAAATTTTAATTAAATTTGACTTCTTTTTACATTCTACCATACACTATAATTTAATTGTTTGTAATTTATCGTGTACAGGTGATATTTTGGTTGTGCTTGCAGATCCTGATAGTATAGAAGGTGTTGACTATTACCTACTACGATGTACAAAACCAAAATGTAAATTGTCAGAATCAGTTTAAGATGTTGATGGGCAACAATATCCCTCTAGATCAGCTGTTGTTGAAGGTACTTATTATCAACAAACAAAGATAGATAACAATGGTGTTACATTTACTGAATACATGTCTGGCCAAAAAGTTTTGCATTATAGTCATTTAGTTATAGCAACAAGATTAAATTTTGAAACTTTACAAAAAAGAGGTCGTGGCCCCCAAAAGTGGAGGTTGCCTATCGAAGATCATGAAAGGATATTAGAGATAGTAAAAGATAGAGAGGATCCAGATTTTATGTACCATGAGCTTACTTAATTTATTAGAACAAGTGAACTCATGTATTTTTATGACCATGATACATGTATATATATGCATATATATGTATGAATTATTTTTTTGGATCCTCATACATATGTACGTATGTAAATTCAAGCTATTTTTGGATCGCTATACATATATACATATGTACACACATGTACATTTGAGTTTTTTTTGCAACATATGTACATATGTACACATATACATTCGAGTTATTTTAAATTGCAATATATACATATGTACACATGTACATTTGAGTTTATTTGTTGCAACTTCATTGAATCGATTTGAATTAGTTTGAATTGATTTGATTAATTGATTTGAATTAATTTGATTAATTCATTGAATTGAATTGACTTGATAATTTGATTAGTTGATTTGAATCACTTTTTGATCTGATTTTTTTTTTTTCAATCAAAGTGGACATGCCACTAAACTATTTTTATTAGTATATTCAATTTTTATTTACAACAGGTTCAAAGGGCATATCGGCAGGAAAGAACCCGCAAGAAAACCTTCGGTTGCGGCCCAAAAAAGCAAAAATTAAAATAACCCAAATATCTCATTTATAATATCAATCTAAAATCGACCACCCATTACATAGATTTGGAGATATACATATCATCTGTCCAGATGCCATCAAACAATTGGAGAGAACTACACAGCCCCATTAGGCCAAGATACCACAGAATTTGAAACTGTAGAGGCAACCTCATATTGAATAACCAGGCCGCATCAAAGCCTCTCAGGATCGCAAAAAATTCAAACAGATCATGAGTTATAATCCTGCATCCAAAAAGATATGAACCAAAAAGATACCTGCATAGTGTAATCAATTCAAAAACCAAGAGCTTGATCTCTCACCAAGAGGTTCCCTATCCTCTCTCAAAGGAGGGACAATCTGCAAGGGGAATTCCAACCTTGGAGACGCTGAAACCAAAAAACCAAGAGAGAGCAGCAAATGCAACGCCATAAGAAAAACCAAAGCCTTAACCACAAACTGAGGTGAAACCCAATCAAGTAAGATTTCAAATGATTTCAAAGTATCCCCCAATCTATCACATATTAAACCCATTCTCAATTCAAACAATAATTCCCCACATTGCCCATTTTCCAAAAGATCAGAACGAGGAAGAAAGCCCCAATAGTAAAAAGACCCCAACTCAAAATGATAGCTATCTAGTGCAAACCTAACAAGCTCCCAAGCGCATACCGAGGGAAGTATGAATGTAGAAACCAAGAGTTGGAGCAAACCCTCATTAAGAAAAATGTCATAGCAAATAGTAAGAAATCGAGACAAATCTCAAAGACAAAAAAATTAGAACCAGTCTGCAACTAGAGACTCCCCACCAACCTACATACCTCAAAATCCACCTGAGGAGAAAACAAACAAAAAACTTTTCCAAGAATCTCAGAACTACTTCCCATATCCTCATCCGAGACTGTAGTTTGGCATTCAACAATAACCCTGTATCGTGAAAGAGTAGAAACATTTGACATATGCATACCCAAGAAAGAACTAGAAAAAGCCTTATGCAAAATACAAAAATTTTGTCATCTTTTAAAGACATCTGCAATCAAGAATGTGAGCAAGAAGTGCCAACACAATTCATGATTACAAATGAAGGCAATCAGCAAATTTAAAGCTCGTAAGAGATATCTTCATAATTGAAAATAATAATAGCATAATACTTATCCGGTACCGGCGGCAGAAAAACATTACAAGAAACACCCCATCAGATGCAATTAAGAAATTCTTACCCAATCATGATCAAAGCACAAGTACCATGACAGATAACTTCGAATAGGAAATCCTTCCGTGCAACACAAAGTAATCAAAGCACATATAACACTCATGCGAATGCAAACTGAAAAGACTGTGTCCAGTACTAAACGATGACAAGCCGCCACCCTAAAACCATGGAAGGTAACCACCCTTGCTGCCTATGCTAGATTGTAACCATACTTCATAAATGAAAATAATTTCTCACCTACAATGCATACTTGCCACCTGAACATATCCAACAAACATGACTGCCTCCAAAGGAAGAAGGGCATGAAAAAATTCAAAAATTACCATATAAAAGGAGGACCCCCAAAACTTAGTGCAAATATTTCAAAATCAAAGCAGGGATCTCTTTCATACTTACATCACGCAAATTAGCATTACTATCAATAGCTAGATTAGCCAAGAAATCCACAATTCTATTTACTTCTCTATAACAATGAGAAATCAAGAAGGAATCAAAAAACTCTAATTATTGTAAAATGTGATCCAGAACATATTGCAATTGCCAACAATTAGACTTTTCTTCAAAACACTTTGGATGATCACCATCGAATCCCCTTCTATTACAAGATCCTTAATTCCCAGAGATATAGCCATATCCAAGCCTAAAGACATGGCATTAAATTCTGCAAAATTGTTAGTCTTATGACCAATGGCATGACACCTAGCCTAAATAAAGATTATTTGATGATCAAAATCACCATACCTACCCCAACCAAACCAAGATTCTCATGAGAAGGTCCATCAAAATTCAATTTAAAATGTCCATGAGGTGGGGGCTTCCAAATAGCCAAATTTCTCTTGTTTAAAGCATCATTCTTTTTCAAAATGGACCCATGAGAAGGCAGGATAGATAACAACTTCCAAACCCTAGTCACCCTACTATTCCAATGTGAGAAAGAGGTAAGATTTTCTAGGTTCTTGTAAATATGAGACAAGGCAACTTCAGAAATGGAAGATTCAATTTTCAATAAAATCTCTTCAAGAGAACTTGTTTTTTTTTTTTTATATCTTGTTATTTCGTTCTAACCATATATTCCAAATTAAAATAGATGGAGAGACAATCCAAAGGCAAGCATAAAATGATGAGGCAAACAGGAATGGCCAAGATCTAAAATGAGAAATAAGATCTTTCCCTATGACAAAAGCCAAATTCAATTTATCAAACAACCATTGCTAGCATTGGTATGCAAAATCACAATGAAGAAATAGGTGAGAGGAGGATTCCAAATTTTTATTACATAACACACAAGGAAAAACAACAGTGATACCAAGTCTATCCAATCGCATGCCTGTAAGGACCCTATCCTGAACTGCTAACCAGGCAAAAACACCAGCTTTTGGCAAACAGGCTGAATGCCAAAGAAGCTTATGTGGCCAAGAAGATAAATCTTTCACAGTCTTAAGAGAGTTATAACCATCTTTGACAGTATATTTACCAAAAATATTCTTTGTCCAAACAAGTTCATCTTCAGAATCAGAGAGGATAATCATTCTTTCTCCCAAAACCTTTGCAAAATGGATTTTAAGTTCTTGATCAACACCCAAAAATTCAATGGATTTCTACTTTGCCATCCTAAGATTGCCACTGTATACTATCTCAAACTAATCTGCCACAAAGAGCCCCCAAAGGGAAGAAAGAATAGATATCAGGTCCCTTATATTTAGTAATGGAATGTGACCATTCCACACCTCTTCCCAAAATCTAACCTTCTTCCCATTATGAACAATCCAAGAGAGATGTGGCATGATAGCAGTCTTGCACTTGCATATGAAATTCCACATTACTGAACCTGAAGGTAAATTTGAAATTTGAAAAATATACTCTCTGGGACCATTATTAAGGTATTTTGCATACATAATTTGTGCCCATAAAGAACCAGGATGCTCATACAACTTCCAAACCAAATTACCTCCAAGGGCCAAATTCTGATTTTCCAAGTTCCTAATACCTGTACCCCCAAGATCCTTAGGCAAACAGACTTTATCCCAAGCTACTAGGGAAAGTTTTTTCCTTCCATCTTTATTACTACTCCAAAGAAAGGTCCTAAGAGTGTCATGCAAGCTCACAATCACAGATTTTGGATATTTTAACACTGGCATAAGGTAAATGGGAATTTCATTCAATACATATTTAATAAGAATGATTTTCCCAGCCAGACTTAACCATCTGTGATTCCAAGATAGAATTCTCTTTGAAATAACATAAATAAGCTTATCTGAAAAGCTTAACTTGTCCTATTTAATAAAGAAAGGTATACCAAGATAATTACATGGGAGGTTACTAGGTTCATAGCCTCAAAAGGACTGCAATCTATGCTAAACTAATTGTGATGTATTAAGGAAGAATATTTTTTACTTCTCAATATGAACTTTTTGACCTGAAAATGCAGCATAATTATGAATAATTCCTTTTATAATAGATGCCTCCCTCAAAGAAGCATTACCAAATAACAAAGTATCATCTGCAAATAGACAATGAGAAATAGAAGCTGTAGCCCTCAGAATCCTCACCCCCTTCTAAAGCCCTTTCAATTTTGCAGCCTTAATAGCCCAACTAAAAGACTCAGCTAAAGGTATAAACAAAAAAGGGGACAAAGAATCCCCCTACCTCAACCTCTAGAAGAAGAGAAAAAACCACAAGGGGAACCATTAATTAAAACCGAGAATCTTGTGGAAGAGATGCAAGCATTAATCCATTGGACCCAAGCCTTAGAAAACCCTAACTTCTCAAGAACAAGACCTAAAGCCCCCCATTCAACCCTATAGCCTTCATCATGTCCAATTTCAGTATCATGGCCAAAAACTTCTGAATGGAAATAGAATGCAACACCTCATGTGCCACAATAGCTCCCTCCGATGTTTCCCTACTAGGCACAAAACCACCTTGCTCCAAAGAGATTATTTTAGGAAGAATTTTAGCTAAACGAAGGGAAATTGCCTTAGTAAAAATTTTATACAAAGTGTTGCATAAAGCAATAGGATGAAAATCAACAAAAGTCTTAGTAACCTCTTTTCACTTTTTGATTTGAATTGATTTGATTAATTTAATAATTAAGTCAATATTAAACTAACTAAATCGAATTAACAATTAACAATTCAACTAATTAGTTGATTTGATTAATAATAATTAAATCAACAATTCAACTAACTAATTGATTTAATAATTCGTTGAATTGGTTTGAATTAATTTGATTAGTTGATTTGAATTCATTTGATTAATTCAGTGAATTCATTTGATTAATTGATTTGAATCGATTTGATTAATTTAGTGAATTCATTTGATTAATTGATTTGAATCACTTTTTTATTTGAATTGATTTGATTAATTTAATAATTAAATCAACAATTCAACTAACTAAATCAAATCAACAATTACCAATTCAACTAACTAATTGATTTAATAATTCAATTCATTAAATCAACAATTCAATTAACTAAATATCAAGATTTATCATCTAAAATAACATGATCAATTCTACGTAACTTGAACTAATTATAAAAATATAACATAGACACACATACACATGTAATAAACAAACAATTAATCTCATCAAACAAGTGTGTCTGATACATATATAATGTCATCAAACATGTACAAGTGTCAGATACATAAACAAACATGTACATGTGTTTGATATGTATATAGTCTCATCAAACAAATGTTAGATACATATATGTAAAAAAAAAGTACATGTACTACATACATATAATCTCATCAAACAATGACAATGTATAAACTAAGTTGGTCGACCCTCCACTGATCCATGTCCTGAATGTTGTCCCTACACAAGAAAGTACACATAAGCACACACATATATAAGCACATGCAAATATTATCTAACTATAAGTATGCAAATTTTACTTCAACATAAGTACATGCAAATTTTACTTGGTCTGATCCATCATCTGCACCACTTGAGTGTGCATGGGCCACAAGTATCCAAGATTAAGAACTCAAACATGGTCCACGAACCTGGATCATATATAATTAAAAATTAAAATTGTGTTAACTAGGAATTTTGAAGTTGAAATCCACTATTTAAAATCAATTCAATAATATGACATTACAGAAAAAAACAATGTGTACCTGACTGTGACCATGTGCAGAAGCAAAAGGATGCTGCAAATCTCCTAATGTCTTCAATGTAATGGGGCGTTGCATATAATTTAAAATTCAAATTGTGTTAACAATTTTGAATTTGAAATCCACTATTTAAAATCAAATAAATAATATGACCTTACAGAAAAACTAATGTGTACCTCATGAGACTCAAAGGCTCTCTCGATCCTGTTGACCTTGAATGAATGGAAGGACACATGGTCAACGTCTATATCCAGTGATGCACCCTCTAAACTGTCAATAAGAAGATTGGTATAGTGACCATGAGGTCGAGCAGGAGGTGTAAAAGTAATAGGCAACAATGGTGTAGGACATGGTGGCTCAGGTGTCAGATCGCCTCGTGTAGGCTAAGGAGGAGGTGTGGGATCAACTAATATATGTGGTGGAGGGGTTGTAGGATGCACCATAATTCCCTCCTCTCTCCCCATATCACACTAAGATGCTCTACCTTTGTGTACATGATGTCTCACCTGTGCTAGTACATCCCCGAGTGGGATCCCAAGAATCAAAGAAAGAAGTGTATACGAATCCAATAAATCACTAGACAACAATGCACTCATCCACTGCAATGGATCAACCTCTTTCACTAGTTTAATGTCAAGTGGAGATGGTATGTCTACACGGGTGTAAGGATCAATGCTACCGCTAGATATAGCATATATAGCTTGTGAAATGGTACCCTGCAATCACAACAAATATCTCCCAATATGGTAATGCTAGAGTAGATATGTCGCCTGGCATCATCAATTGCTACATCTACTGCCTGTGATAACTCCAAACATTTTGGTAGAACCAAAATGTTTGGACCAACTAATTCTCATTTATTAACGAGCATTAGTGCATCAGGTCATCTAAATTTGTCACTAAGCCTCCCTCTTCCTTATCTAGCATTCACTGGTATAGATGTATAATCAACGTCTAAGCCCATATAAAACTCTGCAAACAATTGTTTGCAAAAATAAAGTAGCAACTCATCCTTTTGTGGCCACATATGATGAGTTTCCAACCATATAGGATATATGAATTGTGCCACAAGTGGATCAGTGCATTTCGTAACTAAATATCCTCTAATCTTATGCGATCTTAGGTCTTGATAATGGGGGAACATAGTACGGACTTGTGTAGAAGATACATCCTTGCTCACAGTTTCCCATTTGATCGTGCTAGTGACATTGTGAGAAAGGGATATATATAAAGAATCAACAGACATATAATCATAAGGATTATATGTTCAGATATTGTCAATCATATGTAGAAACTCATCCCTAATAGTCTATGTGCTTTCCTTATTAGGTCCGGTCGTGGCAGAATCTAATGTGGACACAAGATGGTCTAGAGTACGCAGTAGGGCTTGAGTGGTTTACGCAAAAATTATAGCCCTAACATCACTATCACTAGAAGGCATTTGACCAGACTGTCTAGATGTATGGTCAGTGCCCTCACCATAAACACTACCATCTGATGCCTGATCGACCATGTGGAAAATATTTGCACGTACATAATTTTTTTTGAATAAAAGGGGTAAAAACTTTATTGAAACATAGACACAACAATTACAAGGAGGGACCAAGCACTGAGGCTCCAAAAAGAGAACCTCAGGCTCTCACCAAGCTCAGACAACATCATTACTATCCATATGTTGGTATTTTGGTATGGTTTTGTCATTGATGTCAACACCTACTGAAAACAAGCACTTTGGAGATCCAGCAACATTTACCGGTAAGCAAGTAACTATTGCATAGTTACTGGTATATGGTTCACCGGTAGGATATAATGTTCACCGGCACCTGGAATGAAATGGAAGAAACTTGGTAATGTTGAAGACATCATGTGGACATTTTGTTTTGAAGAATTAATTATTGGTATATTCATATTTGCATATTTGCTTTTACCAGCAAATAGGTCCAGGGTTATCTAGGGTTACACCGACAGGTTTATCTTTTTCAGATCAGCATGGCATGCTATGGAAATGATTTATTATTGATGTAAATGCATTTAGCCAACATGTTTAATCGGTTATTATAATGTATGAAAAATGTTTTATTGTAATATCTTGAAGAGCCGACCTACTAAAATTGGTCTTAGGGTATGGTATAAATGTAAGATCTTATTTTTAAGATCAAATGTGGAATGCGAAAAAATAATTGAGTGAAGGTATATGCGAGATCAAGCAAAGGTATACACGAAGACATCATTTGAAGGAGAAGTTAGGTTTTTGTAGAAGCATATCAGCATTACACTGGTACTGAATCCACAATATGAAGATGTTATTTTGTGCAGTACATTCTTATTGGATTTAACCATCCAACTGTAGTCAGTGTGACTCCCATTTTGTGATTAAGCAATGAGCTCTAGGCTGTTGGCCTTTCTGCATGTGTAGACCCCATTTATGTACACTTACTATCTGTAGTAATATCATCTAATTGTGGGTAAGGTTTCCCACCATGGTTTTTCCCCTTACAGGGTTTCCGCATACAAATATTGGTGTTATGTGTTGTGGATGACTTTATGTTTATGTTTCATGCATTAATCTTTACCGGTATAGCAATTTACTAATATCACTGTCTATCCGTACACTTAGCTGGTTTACTGGTATTAAGCATTAAGTTGGTTAATTGGTTTTTGGTTTGAATTTATTAGACAACTGATTCACCCCCCCCCCCACCCTCTCAGTTGCCTCTGGGACCTAACAATTGGTATCAGAGCTTAGTCCTCTTTTGCAAAAGTTTAACAACTTGAGGAGATCCAATGTCTACTAATTATTTCAGGAAGGACAGTCCTAAACTTGATGGAACCAACTATGGGATATGGAAGATCAAGATGGAAACACATCCGAATTGCATTGGTAAAGACATCTAGGAAGTTACAAAGAATGGTTATACTGCTATTGTAGCTGGTCAGACTGCTCCAACTACCTTAGCTAAAGATGAAGAGAATGATTGCAAAGCAAGAGAAGCACTTTTGAGTGCATTATCAGATCAACAAATCATTGGATTATTAGATAGGTCTACTGCTAAAGCTATTTGGGATCACTTGGAAACACTGAATGAAGGAGATTCCACAGTCAAAATTGCAAAACTTGAAAGCTTCCGAGTTAGGTATGAACATCTGAAAATGGAAGAAGATGAAAGGATTTCTGCTTTTAGGGAAAGAATAAATGAAATTGTTTTGGGTATTAAATATTATGGAGGAAGCTTGAGTGAGGATGAAATTGTTTCAAAAATCTTAAGAGGTTTGCCACCGGCATATAAAATGAAGGTTATTTCTATAAATGAGTTTAGAATAATCCCTAATACTTCAGTAACTAGGGATACATTGATTGGAAAACTTTCAGCTTTTGAAATTGAGAAATTTGGTCATGTTGCTACTATAAAGACTAATTTGGCCTTCAAAGCATCAACATCATCTACTCCATCATTTGACAAATCAGACTGGAGAGCCTTTTATGCAAGAGAACTTGAAGAATCCAGAAAGGAGAATGAAGAACTTGAAGAACTTGAAGCACTATTTGCAAGAAAAATGCCAAAAGGTCCAATTGGAAGTAAGTATGAAGGTCAAGCACCCTTTAAATGTTTTAACTGCAATAAAATTGGTCATATGACTTCAAGATGCCTTGATAGACATGCTAGACTAAGAGAAGAAGCTAGAAGAATATACAAGCCTAATCTTGAATATCAAAGATATAGATTTAAGAAGAACAAAGACAAATCTTGTTACATTGTTGATGAAGGTGTGACTAATGATTCTGATGAGGATCCAACAAACAATGGATGGGTTTTTGTTGCTATAATAGAAGATCAACTGACACCTACTGCTCAACCGGTAGAACAAGCCCTAGCAACTAAAGTTGAAGCAAAGGATCAATGGATCATTGATTAAGGATGCTCACATCATATGACTGCAGACAAAGGTAAATTCTTAAACTTTCAAGAATACAATGGAGGTTTAGTAAGATTTGGAGATGACAAAGCCTGTTCAATCAAAGGTAAGGGTTCAATATCTCTTGATGGTAAGCATAACATTGACAAACTCTACTATGTTGAAGGATTAAAGCATAATCTTTTAAGTGTTGGTCAATTAGTTGAGAAGGGATTTCAGTTACAATTTAAAAATGGAAAATGCAAAATCATGAATAGAACTGGTTTGGAAATTGCAACCGGTAATCAGACTAGAGGCAATATATTTCATTTGAATAACAGTGAAAAGGCATGCTTGATTGCACATATAGATGAAAGTTGGTTATGGCATAAGAGACTATGTCATGTAAAATTTGATTGCATGGTAAAAATCAGTACTTCTAAGGCAGTTAGAGATCTACCTAAAATTGTGAAACCTCAGAATACAATTTGTAAGGAATGTCAATTTGGAAAACAAGTTAGAGCTAGTTTCAAAAGTATTCCAGAAAAATCCAATAATGCTCTTGATTTAATTCACACTAATTTATGTGGTCCAACTAGAACTAGAAGCTTACAAGGTGATAGATATTTCATGCTAATTATTGATGATTATTCTAGAATGTGTTGGGTTACTTTTCTCAGAGAAAAATCAGAAGCACTTGGAAAATTCAAACTATTCAAAGCAATGGTTGAAAATGAAACTGGTAAGAAAATCAAATGTTTAAGATCAGATCAAGGAGAAGAATTCACATCTAAGGACTTTAATACATTCTGTAAAGTGAATGGAATCAAAAGACAGTTATCAGCACCTCAGACACCAAAGCAGAATGGAGTTGTTGAAAGGAAAAATAGAACTATCTTGGATGTAGCAAGAAGTATGTTATCAGAAGCAAATCTACCACATGTGTATTGGAGAGAGGCAGTTAGCACTATTGTCTATACATTCAACAAAGTTCACATCAAAGGTAAAACCGGTAAGACCCCTCATGAACTATGGTTTGGTAATACTCCTACTCTTAAGTACTTCACAATTTTTGGAAGTAAATGTTATATTAGAAGAGATTAGTATATTGGCAAATTTGATCCTAGAAGTGATGAAGGAATATTTCTTGGTTATTCATCTAAGAGCAAGGCATATAGATGTTTTAATAAAATGTTGCAAAAAATTGTTGAGAGTACAAATGTAAAGATTGATGAACAACTCAGAGGAACCTCAAGGTATATAGACTCTGAACCGGCAACAGAAATTGTGACAAATAAACCTATATTGAATCCACCAGTAAAAAATGAAGATCCAATAACTCCAGTATCATCAGAGGATTCCATAGTAATTGAAGAACAACAGCAAACTAAGACACCCCGGTGTAGTACCCTTGCCCTAATCTATTTCTAACCTTGGTTTAATCTTGATCAGATTATCTTAATATTATGTTATAGTCAGATGTTTGATTAACGCATAGTTGTTGATGTGGTTTCACACTAGTTGTATGCAAGTTATTCAGTGTTCCTATTTCGTGATATTAACATCGGACTAATGCTCTCATTAAGTTGTTATATATGTATGCATGTATGATCTTTGGTTGCAGGAGATTTCAGGTACAATGCCGCTTGAGTGCGAGGTTCTTCTTCACCTGGATTGCAGGTTTGAGTGTACCTTTTTAATCCTTAGAGTTGGATTAGGTGGTCGTAAGACCCTAGTTGACCTTAGTCGTGCTCAAGTGAGCATCGCCAGTCGTCGTCGGTAATCCCTCTTTTGTTTGGGTTTGCGAGTCGTCTATTTGGTTGACCTTCTCGGTTTGCGTGCTTGGTGTGTTTGGATAAATTGATTAATTAGTCCTTAGTAATTATCTTGATTAAATTTGCGTTTGTGCATTGAAGATTAATGGGTTAAATTAATTTGGTTTTCGTTATGCGATTTTCGTTGATATGAATTGCTTATTTTAGATTGGGAGTGAGTTTGATTTAATGATTGATTTGGAATATTAAATGCATTTTATATATGCTGATGAAAAGAAGTTTTGTATTTAAATTTCAATAGATTCTATTGCATTCTGTTGGCTTTTAAAATTTGAAAGATTAAATTTGATTAAATAAGAAAATCGATTTTGGAATTGATAAAGCAAGTTAATTTGTTGCTATAGTTAGAAAGGATTAATTTTTGAGAATTATTTGTAAATTAAGATTTTTAATTCCAAAATAGAAATTTTTGGTCAACTCTTCCATATAACCCAAAAGTGGGGAAATTTTGGAGGGGGGGTTATTTTGGAGAAATTTTGGTTGGAAAAGATT
The DNA here is from genome assembly GCF_030272615.1 of Cryptomeria japonica. Lineage (NCBI taxonomy): Eukaryota > Viridiplantae > Streptophyta > Pinopsida > Cupressales > Cupressaceae > Cryptomeria > Cryptomeria japonica. The sequence continues at coordinate 821,163,795 of NC_081409.1, forward strand.
TTGGTTGGGAAGAAATTTTTGGAGGTTTTGGGAAGGAATGATGCTGGATCTGGCAGGTGGGCTCTCCTTCAGCCATTCCAGGATTGCGTATTAAGGTAGGATTCTGAACTGCCTTTCTTGTTGCCAAATCCAATCTTTGATTGCTTTCAGTTTTAAATTGGATTTGTGAGTTTAAATCCATGTTTTAGCTGTGTTCTTCAAGAAAATGCATGGCTGTATCATTATGTTAAAATGGATTACCTTGCCATGTCTGGTTTTCTCTTTGATTAATAAAAATAAATTTGTTTGAGGTGTGTTATCCCTCATTGTTGTTGGGCGTTTGAAACCCCTTCGTATATAGGGAAGGATGAAATCACCCAAGAAATTTGTTGCAGAAACAGCCCTTTTAAAATCGAATTTATTTTGGATTGAAATTTCTTACCAAATGTCGTGCTGGGCGTGTGTGTTATTATCGAACTATGTGTATTCAAAAAAATAAAGAAAAGATATTATTTTGCGGACTGTGCATGTTTTAATCAAAATTTGTTATTATAACCGAGCTGGGCGCGTTTTTTATTGTTTCGGACTGTGATTTGGGGATTGGAGGCGGGGAGCAGAGCTCCCCCGCTCCTCCTCCCCTCTCCCCCGCACGTTCCCCGCACGTCCTCCCTCGCAGACCGTTGGGCCGCGGCACACCGCGGTGGCCGCAGGGCGCCGCGGCACCTGCGGGCACCACCGTGAGCGCCGCCCACGAGTGGTTCCCCGGCGCTGCGGCTAGGGCACAGCCCGCCCTCGCCTAGGGTTTTTTTTTTTAAATGCGTTTTTTTTTTGTTAAAGCAAAGTTTTTAAAATAGTTTTTTTTAATGTATTTTTTTTTATCACTCAAAAAATGCATATGATTTTAACATCATGTTAATGAGAGTTATTTTTTAATGCTAAGTTTAAAGTGCTCTTAATTATGATTAAGAGGCAATATCTTGATAAATGTAAATTTGGATATTAATTAATTCTATAATGGAATTTATAAGTTAGTTATTATTCAATTTCATTTTGTGGCTTATGTACTTTTCTAGTTAAGTTCTAAAATTGATAATTTCGTCATCAAATATTAATTGGCTATACTCTGGTCCGATCTTGGATTAATAAGTTTATATCATGTGCGTTTGGAAATGAGTATCTACAATTGAATTTCCTTTATATTTATATTTCCGTGATCCGTATGGTACATCTGGGATTGAAAATTATGAATCTGTAGAGATTGATTTTAGACCAGTATGTTAATGATGTTTTGTTGGAGATTAAATATCTTATTCATTTGATTAATGGTTGTCTGAGTTTAATTAATATGAATTGGTTTAAAAACTCATTATGGCTTAATTTGCCTGTTCGATGCTTTGAACCTTAGGAGTTAGAAAACCAAGAACAACCTATCCCTTGATGAGGTAGATAACTGTAAGCTGATTTAGATCTTGTAGAAAACTTGATCGACTTGTAATGATTAAATCAATTTGAGGAAATATTGTCTTTTCTGATTATTGCCTTGCGAGTTTTATTGCTGTATTCGCTTTAATTATGAAATGACAAGAGTGCTTGTTTGATAGGACCCTGTCGTATGAAATGATTTGGTGTCCCTGTTTCAGTCCTCGATCCCGAGTTGACTATTGTATTGTGGTAGTGTCGTTTTGATCTCATCCTCCTTGTGTGTGAGTCGAATGATGATTGTGGTTGACCGTTGTTGGTCGGGTCTCTAGTTAGAGTACCGTCAATAAGTGTTCATCTTTGAGTCGTGTTTGACCAGATGATTGTGTCTCTCTTCTTGAACTCCGTTCGTCAGACCATGCCTATTCCTTTGGTTTTGAGTTCGTCTGAGTTTAGTCTAGTGTCGTATGGGAAAGTGGCTTTCGATTGGGGGCTGCGCCCAAAGTGGCTGCTGAGTAACCCGTCGAAAGTGAGTCTAATAAGTGATAACCTTTAAGTAGATTAGAATGTAATCTCTAAATAAGATAATGTGCCTCACACATGGGACGAGTGCTATCATAGATTCGACATGCTGTGAGAAGGCCTGAAATGGAAAACCATCTTCGTTGTCTTCACGAGAGGATGTGTGGGTCCACATGAGGCTTGGATGGGCCGGAAGCTCGGATTAGGTTGCCAGGGTAACCCAGTGTATGGGGCCGGGACCTATGAAAACTTGCCATGGTAACCATACCAGGTTGTGTGATGACACTTGTCCCTACGTTCGCTAGTGTGTTGTCGTTTGTCCTGTTAGGAGTACCTTTGTGAGTCATCCTTTTGTCTCTGCCCTAGTGAGTGTTGGTTTCATGTTAGACCTTGGGTGGTGATGGCTCAGTGTTATGGATGCTTCTGGACCTTTGTTTTAGCTTGATTATGTTCAACTCGATCCTGTTCTTTTCAGGGATCCTTTATGTATTTATTGACCGGTGCGGTCGTTTGTATATTGTTTATGTATCGCCTTGATGGCTGGATTGTATGGTGTAACCTCTTGTATTCTTAACCTTATTATTTATCAGAGGGGTCTTGCAGTTGAGCAGACCCGGAGATGTAGCCCTTTAGGGGTGAACTCCGAGATCATTATGGTGTTATGTGATGTATTCTCTTATGTTTCCTTTATTCAGCTTTATCATGTATGATTAACTTATGTTAGAATGGTTAAGTGGATAATTGGAATTAACTATAAATGCTTATATTCAGTTCTTTCTTGAATGCCATGTTGATCGAATGCGTAAGTGGTTTAGATGAGATTTATCATAGATGCTAGTATGCAATCATCTTTTGAAATGCAATAAGTTGGGATATGAAAGAATGTAACTTAGAGTAATGAATTATACTCAGATGTTGTTAAGGAATTTAAATATGCTTGGAAAGATCTCTTATGTTATGATGAAATCCTAGTGTATTAGAATGTTAGATGTATGGTTTGTAATTTTAAATGAAAAGCTTGAATGAGGATTATGAATGGATCTTAATGATGAATCTTCGCTTGTGATTTATATTTCCCTCTTTTGAAAGGAATTATCCTGATTATGAATTATCTCGTTATTAAGATATTCAGCTTTTGGATTAACTGTGTGAGTTAAGTGAATTGTGAAATTTAAGTAATCTCGTTGGGAAACTCTTTAGGTGTTGGTTGATGTCTTCCGCTATGTAATCTGAATCTTTGATATCTTGTTGTATCTTATGTGTTGTAACTTTAAAAAAAAAAAAATTGTACCCTATTCTTGTGTTATGGCTTAATCCCTTCGGGGTTTCCTGGCGGGGCATTACATTTGGTATCAGAGCCCATGTTGCAAACATTGGGATCTCTGGTGTCGCGTGTGCCCTTTATTTGTGTGAGGTGTATCGACCTTATGTGTATGCTTGTCCTCCTTTTGCATGTGAGTGATTGAGCAGACCTTGTCAGGTGTGTAACGTGTGTGTTCACACCTTGTTTTCGCCTTCTTGATGTTGGTGTTTGAGTGCTTATTTGTGCATTGAATGCTTATTTTATAGAAAATTAAATGATCATCACCTTTCCTCTCTCTCTTTCTGGAAATTAAAATGATTTAGGATATGTGTAATTATCTTTGATTTGAGTTTCCTTGTTTGCAAGAGAGAAAAAGGGTGTGACTTCTTGAACCCTTGTGTGAGCCTTATGACGTTTATGTTTTTAGATTATTAAAAGGGCTATGGGTTTAAAAAATTTATTTCGGTTATTGGGAGAAAACGGTATGTGTATGTTTAAAGAATTCTCCATGTGTATCTTGTAGGAGTAGCATGATTAAATTCTACCTTAGTAAGGTGCATTTCTTTGCGAATAGTGGAATTATGTGAAACTGCTTGGTTGGTAGAAGAAGTATTAAAAAGGAGCATGTTATTGTAGCTTCGAGAAAGTATTAATTTGTTCCCTGAAAGATTGTTTTATGTGTTTTCCGAAAGATTGTTTTATGTGTCTCATTAAACCAGTTGATTGAAGATTTATTTTAGCAAATGCTCCATTGAACTCGCTTTTGGGTATGTGTAATTACCTTAATGTGGTTAGAAAGTGCGAATGAAAAGCTTGTTTGATGTGTAAGCAATTAATATGTGTTATTTGGGGTAATAACTCTTTGCTTATCTTTGATCGTAATGTGATCTTTTCTAATAGGTTGCAAATTATGACATGTGTCTATATTGTATTATTTTAAGTGAGTGTTCTTAAGAGGTCTTGCATTATCGAAAAGATTGCCTCTCTTGATCTCTGTTTTGGTTGGAAAACTAGAACCTCCTGTTGCAACCATAATTATTGGAAATGTCTTGTTAGGCTGATTGTCATCCTTTTAACGGTAGCGAAATGAAAACCGTGTAATTGAAATGATAGGCTTATAGTGAGAAAATGTATAATGTAGTGTGATCTTGTTGATGTTGTGTCTTCGCAGGAAATAGTTTGGTTATCAAACTCTCTTCCCTTCTCTTTGCTTAATCATAAGATTCTTAGAAATGGTATTGAAGAATGCATTGATTTAAATAGAATGCTTATAAAAAAAAGTGAAATTATATGTTTGCTTTTGGGCTTCATAGTGATAGATGAAAGTCTTAAGCTTTAGAAATGAATTTGCTTAGCTAGTAATTTAATTATGAATGCTTAGTGAGATTCGAGAAAGCTATAGGAATGATGTTAATTCCTTATATAATTGTGAATTGTTAATAATTTCAGTACTTGAATCTAGAGTAAACTTGATTCAGTTATTTATATAGAAAACATAATTGGAATCTTCCTTGAATAGATGTTAGCGTACTGAAAAGTACACCCCGTAAATGTGACTAAACCCGTATTGGTGTAATTGTGTGTATTGTAAGAAACCAGTGCTTATCTTGTGTGCCCATGGATTGGTGAAGTAATCAACCATGGAGGATATGTTGCTTATGAGTATGGGAAACCATACTGTTTATGTGTTGTTGCTTATTTGTTTCCCTACTGAGTACCAAACCTCGGGTTGTGGGTAACTCAGTATGTTAAGGGGTAGTATTCGAAGCGACCATTCCTTGAATAGTATGGATTGGCGTACGAGTAATATCGACATGAAGCGACCTTAGCTTCTCTACTTTGAGGAATGATATAGTTGTACTACTAAACTGTATCAAGGTGTACTCAATACTTTCCCTTGTGATGAACCGAGTTACCAAGTTCATGTGTGCCAGCCTTATTCCTATCCTTTTTTTTTTTTTTTTTGAGCATATAGATGGCAGTATTTGAGCATATTGATGGAATTCTATTGGAGCATCTGTTGCCGTGTCTTCATGAGAGGCGTGTTATTGTTCTTACATAAGTTGCCAACTGACCAGTGTTGGTAGACTTGTGGGTAGACCTTAGCCATGTATACCTCTGGCTTACGGCGAGTATCCTGAGAGGAACATCGCTATGCAGAGTGTGACCAGCGTGTGCCTTATCCGCGAGGTACACTACCATGCGGGATACGTCCATTGCGTGCTTTGTCCGCTTGGAGTATTGCAATGCCGTGCTGAGACACGATGCGGGATGTAGTAGACATTTCCATGCGGCCTACCGCTAGGTATTGGGTAGAGCCATGCCACGTGACGACGTAATGCGGGGTGATGTCGAGGTGCACATTGCCATGCCATGTGGATGTGTGACTTGGCCACACCACATGATGAGCTACTAGGATAGCTAAACGATTGTTCCTTCCTTCCTCGTTGGTGGCTAGCTATTAGTCACGCAGTGATGTTATGTGCAGTTGTGCTATTCTTTATATTTCTTTGGGGATCAGCAGTTTATTTTACTTTGATTTTGAAGGTTTGGCCACGATCTTGTGATCTTTTGCACTTTTGATTTGGTGTTGAGATTCCGGATTATTTTCTTGCCTTACTGTTGGAATTGAGGATTTATTATCTTTATTCTTCTGTACTTTGGTGGCTAAACCGGTTTATCCTTGTTGTTTTTGTATGCTGGTCTCGTGTTGCAATGTGAATTCCTCTCCAAGAACGTAGGAGACGGGCTTGGATGAGTGTATACGAGGAAGTAGATGCAAGGAACCTTGAGGATGGAGGTATGTGAGGCTGTGATGCAGCTAGTATCCACTACCTACCTATGTGTGGTGACTATCTCTTGGAGGCTAACCACCTTGCTCAACAAGGGATATTCACAAAGGTCTTGTATGGAAGGTAGCACCGCTATGGTGTGCCTAGCACCATCAAGCCTTTGAGTGAGATATTGGATTTTTATGATCATATTGTTGTTATGAGATCAGGCATAGAGATGTTGATCGTGCATGTTATCCTTGACCGAGCATTAGACATGCTCACATGTGGCCTTTTCTGTTATGCATTCCAGTTATGTGGATGGTTATTATTTGTATCATGGAGTAAATTGTGTTAACTTGTCACTATGTTATGGGACATAGTCTTTGGAAAGGTTTTCTTATGCCTGGCAAGTGTAAACAATTGAGTTATTTCGTTGCTCTTATTTCATGAAAGTTAATTTGGTTGTAGAAATTGATATTTTAAGCTGGTTCTATGTTATAAAATTTTATGATAAAGATGGATTGGTAAAGGAAATTGATCTTGATAGCATGTTTTCTGGTCATGTTTGATAGATGATTATGGTAACTGTGGTTTACCTCCTTGTAATGCTTTAATTTGGTGTAATGAAAGGAAGAAAATTCTTGTTTCTTTGCTATGATTATTGATAATTCCTAGAATATTTTAAGGAATGTATGGTTTTAGATGTATCTTGCCAATGGATAATGGCATTTGTAAAGGATTTTGCAATAATATTTCATTTATTTATGGAAAGTTTGCTATGTGCAATTTGATCTTTGTTGAATGAGTTTCAGGGCTGATGCGTACGACATGTTCTTCATCTAGCCTTACGACTTCCAGGAGTAAGTCGGAACCTAGGGGGGGAGAATGTAGTACCCATGCCCTAATCTATTTCTAACCTTGGTTTAATCTTGATCAGATTATCTTAATATTATGTTATAGTCAGATGTTTGATTAACGCATAGCTGTTGATGTGGTTTCACACTAGTTGTATGCAAGTTATTCAGTGTTCCTATTTCGTGATATTAACATCGGACTAATGCTCTCATTAAGTTGTTATATATGTATGCATGTATGATCTTTGGTTGCAGGAGATTTCAGGTACAATGCCGCTTGAGTGCGAGGTTCTTCTTCACCTGGATTGCAGGTTTTAGTGTACCTTTTTAATCCTTAGAGTTGGATTAGGTGGTTGTAAGACCCTAGTTGACCTTAGTCGTGCTCAAGTGAGCATCGCCAGTCGTCGTCGGTAATCCCTCTTTTGTTTGGGTTTGCAAGTCGTCTATTTGGTTGACCTTCTTGGTTTGTGTGCTTGGTGTGTTTGGATAAATTGATTAATTAGTCCTTAGTAATTATCTTGATTAAATTTGCGTTTGTGCATTGAAGATTAATGGGTTAAATTAATCTGGTTTTCGTTATGCGATTTTCATTGATATGAATTGCTTATTTTAGATTGGGAGTGAGTTTGATTTAATGATTGATTTGGAATATTAAATGCATTTTATATATGCTGATGAAAAGAAGTTTTGTATTTAAATTTCAATAGATTCTATTGCATTCTGTTGGCTTTTAAAATTTGAAAGATTAAATTTGATTAAATAAGAAAATCGATTTTGGAATTGATAAAGCAAGTTAATTTGTTGCTATAGTTAGAAAGGATTAATTTTTGAGAATTATTTGTAAATTAAGATTTTTAATTCCAAAATAGAAATTTTTGGTCAACTCTTCCATATAACCCAAAATTGGGGAAATTTTGGAGGGGGGGTCATTTTGGAGAAATTTTGGTTGGAAAAGATTTTGGTTGGGAAGAAATTTTTGGAGGTTTTGGGAAGGAATGATGCTGGATCTGGCAGGTGGGCTCTCCTTCAGCCATTCCAGGATTGCGTATTAAGGTAGGATTCTGAACTGCCTTTCTTGTTGCCAAATCCAATCTTTGATTGCTTTCAGTTTTAAATTGGATTTGTGAGTTTAAATCCATGTTTTAGCTGTGTTCTTCAAGAAAATGCATGGCTGTATCATTATGTTAAAATGGATTATCTTGCCATGTCTGGTTTTCTCTTTGATTAATAAAAATAAATTTGTTTGAGGTGTGTTATCCCTCATTGTTGTTGGGCGTTTAAAACCCCTTCGTATATAGGGAAGGATGAAATCACCCAAGAAATTTGTTGCAGAAACAGCCCTTTTAAAATCGAATTTATTTTGGATCGAAATTTCTTACCAAATGTCGTGCTGGGCGTGTGTGTTATTATCAAACTGTGTGTATTCAAAAAAATAAAGAAAAGATATTATTTTGCGGACTGTGCATGTTTTAATCAAAATTTGTTATTATAACTGAGCTGGGCGCATTTTTTATTGTTTCGGACTGTGATTTGGGGATTGGAGGCGGGGAGCAGAGCTCCCCCGCTCCTCCTCCCCTCTCCCCCGCACGTTCCCCACATGTCCTCCCTCGCAGACCGTTGGGTCGTGGCACACCGCGGTGGCCGCAGGGCGCCGCGGCACCTGCGGGCACCACCGTGAGCGCCGCCCACGAGTGGTTCCTCGGCGCTACGGCTAGGGCACAGCCCGCCCTCGCCTAGGGTTTTTTTTTTTAAATGCGTTTTTTTTTGGTTAAAGCAAAGTTTTTAAAATAGTTTTTAAAATAGTTTTTTTTTAATATATTTTTTTTTATCACTCAAAAAATGCATATGATTTTAACATCATGTTAATGAGAGTTATTTTTTAATGCTAAGTTTAAAGTGCTCTTAATTATGATTAAGAGGCAATATCTTGATAAATGTAAATTTGGATATTAATTAATTCTATAATGGAATTTATAAGTTAGTTATTATTCAATTTCATTTTGTGGCTTATGTACTTTTCTAGTTAAGTTCTAAAATTGATAATTTCGTCATCAAATATTAATTGGCTATACTCTAGTCCGATCTTGGATTAATAAGTTTATATCATGTGCGTTTGGAAATGAGTATCTACAATTGAATTTCCTTTATATTTATATTTCCGTGATCCGTATGGTACATCTGGGATTGAAAATTATGAATCTGTAGAGATTGATTTTAGACCAGTATGTTAATGATGTTTTGTTGGAGATTAAATATCTTATTCATTTGATTAATGGTTGTGTGAGTTTAATTAATATGAATTGGTTTAAAAACTCATTATGGCTTAATTTGCCTGTTCGATGCTTTGAACCTTAGGAGTTAGAAAACCAAGAACAACCTATCCCTTGATGAGGTAGATAACTGTAAGCTGATTTAGATCTTGTAGAAAACTTGATCGACTTGTAATGATTAAATCAATTTGAGGAAATATTGTCTTTTCTGATTATTGCCTTGCGAGTTTTATTGTTGTATTCGCTTTAATTATGAAATGGCAAGAGTGCTTGTTTGATAGGACCCTGTCGTATGAAATGATTTGGTGTCCCTGTTTCAGTCCTCGATCCCGAGTTGACTATTGTATTGTGGTAGTGTCGTTTTGATCTCATCCTCCTTGTGTGTGAGTCGAATGATGATTGTGGTTGACCGTTGTTGGTCGGGTCTCTAGTTAGAGTACCGTCAGTAAGTGTTCATCTTTGAGTCGTGTTTGACCAGATGATTGTGTCTCTCTTCTTGAACTCCGTTCGTCAGACCATGCCTATTCCTTTGGTTTTGAGTTCGTCTGAGTTTAGTCTAGTGTCGTATGGGAAAGTGGCTTTCGATTGGGGGTCACGCCCAAAGTGGCTGCTGGGTAACCCGTCGAAAGTGAGTCTAATAAGTGATAACCTTTAAGTAGATTAGAATGTAATCTCTAAATAAGATAATGTGCCTCACACATGGGACGAGTGCTATCATAGATTCGACATGCTGTGAGAAGGCCTGAAATGGCAAACCATCTTCCTTGTCTTCACGAGAGGATGTGTGGGTCCACATGAGGCTTGGATGGGCCGGAAGCTTGGATTAGGTTGCCAGGGTAACCCAGTGTATGGGGTCGGGACCTATGAAGACTTGCCATGGTAACCATACCAGGTTGTGTGATGACACTTGTCCCTACGTTCGCTTGTGTGTTGTCGTTTGTCCTGTTAGGAGTACCTTTGTGAGTCGTCCTTTTGTCTCTGCCCTAGTGAGTGTCGGTTTCATGTTAGACCTTGGGTGGTGATGACTCAGTGTTATGGATGCTTCTAGACCTTTGTTTTAGCTTGATTATGTTCAGCTCGATCCTGTTCTTTTCAGGGATCGTTTATGTATTTATTGACCGGTGCGGTCGTTTGTATATTGTTTATGTATCGCCTTGATGGCTGGATTGTATGGTGTAACCTCTTGTATTCTTAACCTTATTATTTATCAGAGGGGTCTTGCAGTTGAGCAGACCCGGAGATGTAGCCCTTTAGGGGTGAACTCCGAGATCATTATGGTGTTATGTGATGTATTCTCTTATGTTTCCTTTATTCAGCTTTATCATGTATGATTAACTTATGTTAGAATGGTTAAGTGGATAATTGGAATTAACTATAAATGCTTATATTCAGTTCTTTCTTGAATGCCATGTTGATCGAATGCATAAGTGGTTTAGATGAGATTTATCGTAGATGCTAGTATGCAATCGTCTTTTGAAATGCAATAAGTTGGGATATGAAAGAATGTAACTTAGAGTAATGAATTATACTCAGATGTTGTTAAGGAATTTAAATATGCTTGGAAAGATCTCTTATGTTATGATGAAATCCTAGTGTATTAGAATGTTAGATGTATGGTTTGTAATTTTAAATGAAAAGCTTGAATGAGGATTATGAATGGATCTTAATGATGAATCTTCGCTTGTGATTTATATTTCCCTCTTTTGAAAGGAATTATCCTGATTATGAATTATCTCGTTATTAAGATATTCAGCTTTTGGATTAACTGTGTGAGTTAAGTGAATTGTGAAATTTAAGTAATCTCGTTGGGAAACTCTTTAGGTGTTGGTTGATGTCTTCCGCTATGTAATCTGAATCTTTGATATCTTGTTGTATCTTATGTGTTGTAACTTAAAAAAAAAAAAAAATTGCACCCTATTCTTGTGTTATGGCTTAATCCCTTCGGGGTTTCCTGGCGGGGCATTACACCCCGGTATGTAAGATTGAATCATTCTGAAGATCAGATAATTGGAAACAAATTTAAAGGAGTTATGACAAGAGGAAGATTGGCAAATGAAGAGGTATGTCTTATTTCTGAAATTGAACCATCATCTATCAATGAGGCATGTGAAGATAAATTTTGGATTAAAGCTATGGAAGAAGAATTAGGACAAATTGAGAAAAATAATACTTGGACATTAGATCCCCAGCATAAAGATAAAAATGTAATTGGAACCAAATGGGTATTTAGAAACAAACTTAATGAGGATGGTAAGGTTGTCAAAAATAAAGCAAGGCTAGTGTGTAAGGGATATTCTTAGAAAGAAGGAGTTGATTACAATGGAACCTTTGCATCGGTAGCCAGAATTGAGGCAGATAGATTATTCTTGGGTTTTGCAGCTCACAAGGACTACAAAGTTTATCAAATGGATATTAAATGTGCATTTTTGAATGGAGATCTTGAAGAAGAAGTATATATTGAACAACCTGATGGATTTTCTTTGACAGATGACAATGATATAGTTTGCAAGCTAAGAAAAGCTCTATATGGATTGAAACAAGCCCCAAGAGCTTCGTATGCAAGGTTGGATAAGTATCTTTTAAAGATTGGTTTTACTAAAGGAAATGCAGATAGCAATTTATATTACAAAATAACTAATAATGACATCTTGATTATTGAAGTATTTGTTGATGATATAATCTTTTGAGGAGAAGATGGATTATGTAAGGAAATTTCTATTAAAATGCAACAAGAATTTGAAATGTCTATGATTGGAGAAATAAAATTATTTTTAGGTTTGCAGATTTCTCAGACTGATAAAGGTATATTTTTGAGTCAATCCAAGCACTTGAAAGAATTACTAAAGAAATTTGGGATGGAAAACTCTAAACCAGTAAGCACACCTATGACTACAAATGACAAATTATCTCAAAGGGATGAATCTACACCTGTTAATCCAACTAGATACAAATCTATGATAGGAGGTTTACTGTATTTGACACAAACCAGTCCTGATATTATGAATGCAGTATGTATTGTTTCTAGATTTCAAAGTAATCCTAGGGAAAATCATGAATCAGCAGTAAAAAGGATTTTTCGGTACTTACAAGGCACAACAAATCTTGGATTATGGTATCCTAAAGATGAAAATTTTGACCTATGTGCATACACAGATGCAAATTGGGCAGGAGATGTAGATGATAGAAAGAGCACCATTGGAGGAGCATTCTTTCTTGGAAAGAGATTAGTTTCTTGGTTGAGTAAGAAATAGAGTTGTACATCTTTATCAACAGCAGAATCAGAATATGTTGCAGCAGTAACTAACTATACACAGGTATTATGGCTTAAGCAAATGTTGATAGACATAAAGGTAAAATGCAAGGAACCCATTGTATGTGGGAAAAGTGGGTTTTTAGAATCAAAAATGTGAAAAATATGTAAAATACCAATCCACACACACACACAGGACTTCTTGATGCAAGCTATGGAGTAACGATGCGTTACTCAGCTTCCCAAGGAGGGTCCCATGGTTCTCTATCTCACAATGTCCCTCAAACCAATGTTTTGCTCTCAGATTACTGAGCAAAATGGCTTAGGGATGGCAAATATGAGAACGAGAGAGATTTTAACTGATCTTAGTATGAGATGTGTTATAAGCTAGATGAGATGCTTGAAATGCAACAAACTAAATGATAAGATGACGAGGTTAGTATGAAGATTATCCTAGCATACTATATTTAATCTATGATTGAACTAAAATGATAAATAAATTACTCTAGCATGCATATTCATGATTAATTCTGATCTAAAAGAGGCTAAATGAAGAGCATATATAAAATGAAAGCTTGAAACAATTTGAGCATAAGTATAATGCTTCAAATTTGAAAGATGATTGTTCAGAATGGAGGAATGAGAGCTCTATTTATAGCACAAACAGGGCAATGGATGGTCAGGATTAAAAGGTTTAATCAAGGGCCAGGTTTGAAAGTTGAGGATCCATGTGCACAATTTGCACCAATGACAGGGTGACAAGTGTCAACACAGGATTGGGTTGAAAGAAGAGGTTGGAGGCATTAAAGGCCTGAGGAGACCTCATGGTTATCTAAAGGCTAAGGGTCAAGTCTAAGTTAGGTTTACCCACTGAATTAGGATCTAATCCAAGGATAAACCTTTGTGCAAATGATTAAGAGATAATCATGGTCAAAGCATTAATGACCTGATGAGACCCTTGGGTTGGATAGAGGTTGAGTCAAAACAAATGTTTTAACCATGTGGGAGGGTTTGAAATAACCATTAATGGTTATTGGAGACTTTGGGGATTAAGTGGTTGAAGGTTGGAAGCTTTCAATGGTTTTCAAAGACTTTGGGGGTTTTGGTGGTTGAAGGTTGAAAACCTTCAATGGTTATCCAAGACTTTGGGCCATTTGAGAAGTGACCTCCCTTTGATTAGGGATGTGACAAAGTTTAGAGGAGGGTTAGGTTAATTAGAAGTGATTAGAAGATTCTAGAAGGGATTAGGAAGGGGTTTGGGATTTTGCAAGTGGATGTAGGGATAATAGGATTTAATTGAATTATTTGATTTTCATTCAATTTGGTTGCAATTAAATAAATTTGATTTATTCAATTTAGGATAACTATTTAATTAAATTTGAATTTAATTAAAAGTGGATAGGGGGGATTTAATTGAATAAAATGATTTATTCATTAAATAGTATAGTGAATTTAATCAAGTGATTTACTTAATTAAATAGAAGAATGTGGATAATTTAATTAAATTGGATTTAATTAAATAGGAAAATGAACATAAAATATTCATTTAGGAATATGGTCATTTTTATATGTCTACACCCATTACTATATATTGTGATAACACTATAGCAATTGATATATCTAAGAATTCGGTATTACATTCTAAAACAAAACATGTTTCTATCAAACTGAATTTTCTAAGGGAAAAAGCTGAAGAAAAGGAGATAAAACTAGTTTATGTAAATACTAAAGAATAGCTTGCAGACATTTTCACAAAACCTTTGCCTAAGGAGACTTTTGAATATCTCAGAGATCATCTTGGAGTCATACCACTACCGGTAGAGACTTAGACAGTTTATGATTGTCATCAACCAGCAGAATTAAAAAGACAAATCTTTATCTCGGTATTTGATGAGGAAGCTAATTCTCAGGGGGAGTAGTTGGTATTTTGTATGGACTTGAATTTTGTAGCTTTGGCATTTGATGTCAAAGGGGGAGAGATATCTATGGAAAAACACGTTATCTTTTGAAGAGAGATTGGTATTGAAAATAAATCTTTGGATAAACACATTTTACTCCCAGGGGGAGAAATGGAGATTGTTGGTTTTTGGTATTTAGCATTTCTGTTTTGGCACTTTGATGGTTTTTCCATCTTGTGTTGCCATCAATGCCAAAGGGGGAGATTGTTGGTATTATGGTATGGTTTTGTCATTGATGTCAACACCTACTGAAAACAAGCACTTTGGAGATCCAACAACATTTACTGGCAAGCAAGTAACTATTGCACAATTACTGGTATATGGTTCACCGGTAGGATATAATGTTCACCGCCACCTGGAATGATATGGAAGACACTTGGTAATGTCAAAGACATCATGTGGACACTTTTTTTTGAAGAATTTGTCATTGGTATATTCATATTTGCATATTTGCTTTTATCGGCAAATAGGTCCAGGGTTATCTAGGGTTACACCAACAGGTTTATCTTTTCCAGATCAGCATGGCACACTATGGAGATGATTTATTATTGATGCAAATTCATTTAGCCAACATGTTTAATCGGTTATTGCATCGGATATTATGTTGTATGAAAAATGTTTTATTGTAATATCTTGAAGAGTCGACCTACTAAAATTGGTCTTAGGGTATGGTATAAATGTAAGATCTTATTTGTAAGATCAAATGTGGAATGCGAAAAAAGAATTGAGTGAAGGTATATGCGAGATCAAGCAGAGGTATACACGAAGACATCACTTGAAGGAGAATTTAGGTTTTTGTAGAAGCATATCAGCATTACACCGGTACTGAATCCAGCATATGAAGATGTTATTTTGTGCAGTACATTCTTATTGGATTTAACCATCCAACTGTAGTCAGTGTGACTCCCATTTTGTGATTAAGCAATGAGCTCTAGGCTGTTGGCCTTTCTGCATGTGCAGACCCCATTTATGTACACTTACTATCTGTAGTAATATCATCTAATTGTGGGTAAGGTTTCCCACCGTGGTTTTTCCCCTTACAGGGTTTCCACGTACAAATATTGGTGTTATGTGTTGTGGATGACTTTATGTTTATGTTTCATGCATTAATCTTTACCGGTATAGCAATTTACTGATATCACTGTCTACCAGAACACTTAACTGGTTTACCGGTATTAAGCATTAAGTTGGTTAATTGGTTTTTGGTTTGAATTTATTAGACAACTGATTCACCCCCCCTCTCAGTTGTCTCCGAGACCTAACAATATATCCTCAGCAAAAATCTTCTGCAAGACCTCACAGTAATCCGGGGAGAGATGCTCCATCCTTCAATTTTCCAGTCACTGTCATGTTTCAAAGCCCACTTAGCCAAGCAATCAGCTGCTTTGTTCCATTCATGAGGAATATGGATGAAGGACACCTGCTCCATTAAAGAACTAATTTAAAGAATCTGATGAACTATCCCTGCCAGCTGCCAATGAATCCCACTTACCTTCTTCTCAGTCAACAAATTCACAATAATTTGTGAATCTGATTCACAGATAACCTTCCTTCTACCCAACTCCCAAGTTCGCTTCAGGGCATAGAGAATAGCAAGTCCCTCCATAAGATTATTAGATTGCCTCCCTTTATGCACCAAAAAGAAGAACTCCACCTCCCCCAAACAATTCCTACCAACATCTCCAACTCCTGTTGGGCCTGGGTTACCCCTGGAGGAGCCATCAGTGTTAATCTTGATAATCTCATCCTGGGGGTTCTCCACCTTCCCAACCTTTGGACCTTCTTCTTAGCACCCCTACCTCTTCTGACACAAGCAGAGGCTGGAGACAACTCCTGCTAGCCAAACCTACTCACGATATTCGTCTTAGCTCTATCCAAAGGAAAATTAATCTCACATTTAGCTTCCACTGTTTCCCGAATCATAACCATGATTCTGTTCCACACTTGTTGCACTAACAGTCTGGCTTCACAGAATTTTCTTTTGTTCCTCTCAAGCTAGATCTGCTAGAGAATGACGATGGGCCCAATATACTAGACCGTCTAGAGGAAGGGGGACAAGATAGGAGGTTTGTCCAAACTACTCCAAAACTCCACCAAAGAATCTGTGTGAACACAGAGACACTTCCACACCCCCCACCAGTAATGCCAAATAAGCATAGAAAAGGGGCATATGAAGAACATATGAGAGGAGTCTTCCTCCCCATTTCGACACAAAGCACAAATTGAAGGCCCCGAGAAACCTCGCTTGTGAATATTATCCTAGGTAAGGCATCTATTCTAGGCCAGAGTCCACGCAAAGCAGTTGCACTTCGGCCATGAAGAATTGTTCCAAACCTATTTCCACTAGTGCACCTCTCTTCCCTCCAATCTTCGGTTCAATAGTTCCCTATAACCACTAGTTATCGTAAAGACTCCCTTAGGATTCAGAGACCACGCAAGTCCATCCCTACCCTTAATGCCACTATAGTGTCTACACGCCAGAATGCCTTGTAACTCAGCACAGTCCTCCTCCATCCCAGCAACCGGTTGTTAGTGAATAGATTTTGTTTCTCCTTAAATTAAATTACTTCAAACTATGTCACTTTCCTCGAAAACAAAAGTTCACTAAACAATTGGGTAAGTGTGATGCACACCACTTCCCTCTAAATTTTGGATAGGTACAGCTCCCTCTATAGTTATATAAAGAATAATCTAATTAAATTAAATGGGTATGCTTTTAACCAGAAAGCACATAAGGCGACCTACTCATTCTTAGATGAGAGGCTAATGGTTTCACAAATATTTTAGAGGATGTTATCTTTAAAATGCTTCTACATGAGAATCGATAAGTAATTGAAACACAGTTCAGAAACACCGATTCAACACTTCACCAAGAACAGGTAAGAGAAAATAAATCTTTTCTTTCTTTTAAAACACAAATCCTTCAAAAACACACAGAAAGGAGTCCCAAAATAATGACATTTTCCATCAAAAAGGAGATCACAGGTATTTAATTAGATTAATACTCTCAAAGAAATATCATTCCCCGGATTTGAAACTCAAAGGCTTTTCTTCTCCAAAACACATATGATCTTCATATATATATATATATATATTCGTGCAATCAAAGACACAACAACACACGTACGTGTTCTTTCTGATTTCCATTTTTTAGAGACTGAAAACTTCCTTTCAATTAAACACAACTTTTTAAAACTCAAAAAAAAAATCAACTATTCTAACCCTTTCTCTATCTAACTTAAACTTATTTATAGTCTTAAAGAACAGAGGACGTCTCCCTGAAAACTCGACCTCCTCCGATTAGTTATGATAACCAACAGAGAAATTAGGGACAGTTGTCCCAAATTTATTTGCTAGATCATGAAAAACATATTGAAATAAAAAAAATAGAGCACTATTGTCATACTACGCTTCCTCTCCATAACCATCTTCCTCTCCATCTTTCTGGGTATTGTGGATAGTTACGAGCTCCTGGATTATAGATTGGCTTGGGTTCTTCATTGCGTTGATCTTCGCTTTTGCAACTTCTTTATCCCATCTATGCTTCACCATCTTCTCTGCATGCTTGGGTAACTGATCATTACCAATGAATGTCATAGACTCAATCTGAGCAACCTGTGTTATATCCTTGGGGGTGAAGTTTCCTTTGACCTTAACCTTCTCCATGTATAACTTAAAATCTTTTATCGCATCTTGCATGTTCATTCCACAAATTCCTAGTTGCCAGTCATGGTCAGGATTCACTACTTTGTTGTCGTTAACCAAACTGCATTGGAGGTCGTGAAGTTCATAAACAGAGGTTCTAGCATCGAAAATCATAGATTTAAAAGTGAGTACCCACCACATTATAGTTTTTTTCAGCACAAAGAGTTGGCACTCATCGGTTACTAGCTTGATTGAGTTCTCCGTTAAGAACTTGGCAGCCTCGTACTCCTCTATCTTAGTGAGCATAGGCAAGACATTTTCCCACTTATGTTCTTCTTTCTCCCATGGCATGATCTGGTTCTGAATTTCTGCAATGAAGCTTTGCATTTCATCGCATAACTTCCTGGAGTTTGTGATATAGTTTTTCCCATCTTTAATCACTCCCTCAATCCACTTTTCCACAACCCCCGCAACGCTTTTAGCTCACTGAACTTGACTCATCAGCTTCTTATTTTCTGGCATGGTGGGATCAAAACTCTCTAAACTATGCGATATGGGAAGTGCTCCAAAGCAGCCGATACTATCAATGAACTGGGCGAGGATTTTGATATGCCGCTTCAACTCTCTCTTCTCCTGTCCATCCTTTTCTGACCTAGTGAGCATCTTCTTGGCCGATACCTAGAAAAGGTGATTATCTGAATCTCTACTCATATTCCCGAGCTCCACCTTGGTGATCTCAAAGTCTTCTGCATTTACTTCCTTGTTCTCATCCTTTGGCTTATAAGAAGAAATCTTGGCAACCCACTTCCTAGTCTCTTCATCGGTATCCAATCTGGCAGTCGCCTTAAACTTCTTGGGCTTGGGACCCTTTTCCATGTACTTTACCACCATGTCCTAGATTGGAATGGTTACTGGAATAAAACTTCGCTTCTTGCTCACCAAAGTGGTTAGCCATTTAGGGGTAGTGCTTGAACTAGTCATTCCTCCGGTCAATTTAGGGGGTGGCGTCATGGCTACGGTAACCGCTTGAGAATCCATGGTGTTGACAATGTCACTATCAAGATCCTCAACTTCAAATATCTGAGCATCAAGAATTTTATCCTTTGCCTCTGTATCCTTGGTTTGGTCCATTCTCTTCTGCGCGGCACTTTGTGACTTGGTATACCAAGGAGCAATAAAATTCAAAGCTGGATTGGGCTTGTGCTTGGTGGAAGATGGCCTCTTTTCTTTACCTGCATGAACAAGCATAGAAGTGGGGTTAGAAAAATACTTTGGGGAACTCAGAGCAACTTCACTACTTCTTGCAAGCTTAATCTTGTTGCCTAGTCTCATGGTCCTTTTCTTGCTAATCCATTCTGCAGTTCTTTCCAAAACCCTCTTTGTTTTTAGTTGAATGTCATCCTCTTCCTCGGTATTCCAATCAATGCAGGCCATTTCAGGCTCAACTTGGCTCAGGTATCCAGGTTCAAAAAGATCCAGATAATCTTCTTTGATCCCCCTTATGTCAAGTTTCACCTGTAGTGAAACTACCTGCTCCAAGACCATTCTCATGTTTGCCCTTTTAAATACCTCAAGCTCATCATTATAATCCTCCCAGAAGTCCTCTAGATGTGAGATTGGGAGGTGTGGCATCAAACCAAGGCTTCGTGAAAATCCCTTATTGTCAAAACCTTTTCTTTCATGATATAATGAAAAATTGAAGTTTTTCAAGTCGGCTCCAATGCTTAAAGCATCTGACATTGAACTGCAGGATAAAATACCCAATTGAATTGGAAAATGGTCTTCCCATTTATCCTTGGGTTGCACCTTCTTGATCACGACAGCCAACTGCCTACATATTTTGGCCAAAACAAAACATTTTGAACAAAAACGAGGGAGCCTGAAAGGTTCTTCCTCGAAGCTGCCAACTCTTATGTAGCAAAAGTGAGGGAACTGAATAAAGAAACTACTGTATTTCTTCACCAATACATGTGCATCCTCAGACATCCTCTTGGTTTTCATGTTCATTAGCTCGTAACATAAATCTCCCAAAAAGGCATTGTGTACTCTAGTAAAGTCTTGCAAAGCATTATCCCTCTGTAACATAGGGTAAAAATCATACACAGAGACCTCTCCTTCAGCGAGTTGCTGAGGTATACCCACTATGTATTTTACACATGCCAGGCAATATATCAAATATGAAGACATAAAGAAATTTTATTTGAATTGTTTGGCCATGCTCAACTGCTCTCTCATAGAGTCGGCAATCAGCTCTGCCCAATCAAGATATTGTTTCCCTTCCAGTACTAGTTGTACATAATAATAAATCTAGTAGTCAAAAACTATAAGCCTTTGTCGAGCCTCTGACTCGATGCAACAGTAACATGACATCATGAATGTGGGGAATCATATGGTTTTTGTTAGGATTCTTTGGTAACCAAGAGCCACCCCTTTGAGGAACCTTCAACCAATATTTCGCAACATTATTACGGTGCCCGATTCTATCTGCGTTGAACTCGGTAATTGATTGGGCAGGAGAAAAGTTCAAGAACTAATAATCAGGTAGTTTGAAAATAGAGGAAATAACTTTGTGGTTAATGGCAAGGAGAGTTTCAACATTGTCTCTCTTGATGGTCTCTGAAATTGGATCATACCTAGCAATACACTCCCTAACTAGTTATGGGCAAGGGATAGCTGGGGGAAAGTTTGCCGCTTCTATGAGACCACTACTCAGAATTTCTACACCGAATGAACTATCAGTTCCCTTGAACACCCTTTCTTTTAAAACTTCTAAGTTTTCCCCTTTTAAGTCAGTATCACTGACTATTGGCTCTATACATGCCAAACTAAAAATATTCCCGAAGAGGTGTAAGGTAGACTTCATACTTCATAAATAACAACCTCTATTTCGCAGTAAAACTTATTACAAGAGAGGAAAAGCAGGTAAAAATCACTGGAGAGGATAGGAACAAACTCACCTTCACAGATGAGACGAAAAAGACGACTACCAACAAACAAACTTCTATCCAAAAACTCGGCAGCAAATGAAGAAAAAATTCTCAAAAACTAATCACTTGATACCTTATACGGAAAGAAGTCATTCAAACTCATTAAATGCATTAATTCCAAACTTTAGTTCAAATGCGTTAAGCGTTCGGATTGGACATCACATGCATGCATTGAATGCATGGCGGCATTTTTGGAGTAACCACTAATTCCCAAAAATGATTACTTACCTCGAAAACTCAACCGGTTGACGTCACCCAAGACATGGTTCAATTTTCACCATGCTTGTCAATAAGTGCACCATCATGCCTTTAAGATCATGGGACCCACCTCATCTGAACATGTATGAACAATCTGAACTAACTTCACGAGAGTTCAAGTAGTTCAAGGCGTACACTGTGCCAAGAAAGTTTTCCTCCGAAGAGATAAACGTTGTTAAGTGTTGTTGACCTCTTGAACCATGTTGAACATGTTGAACACCCCCGAACCATTTGAACTAGGTTCAAAGAGTTCACAGCCTAGAGAAAGATGATATAACACATCACCAAACGTGACCGTCAAAAAGAACCACTGCAAAACACTTTGAGTGAATGTTAGCATGAAAAACCGCCTAGACACCTTGGAACCTGCGGAACCTAAATGAACGTTATGAACTTGGTTCGAAATGGTTCAATGAGTTCACGGGGTTCAATCTGACCATTAACTTGATGTTTACAGATTAAAAGACAATTTACAAATAGACTAGGGATTGAATCGAGGAATTTCTAGAACGATAAGGACTTCGAATAAAAAATTTATAGGGTGACTTACTCCTATTATGAATGATGAATGGCGAGGTAACACCGGCCACTCAATAAGATCCTTCCACTGCTCCATCTTTAGCCTCCCACACCTGTAAACAGTTTTGAAGTCACTCACCCTTGACCACCCCGTCTCCAAAAACCTCTGGCTAAGGTTCCCAAGATTAGGAAACTGATCAAGAATGCGGGGGTACCCGTCCCAAGAGTCATTCTAGAAAAGGACCTCTTCCCCCCTCCTACAGATCCAAAAGAGTCCTTCCTTAATGACAGAGGCCCCCTTCTTGAGAGTATACCAAATCATAGAGCCTTTACCATCTAATAGATACCTTGGAACCTCCTGAGCTGGTATCCTTTACATATATTTGAAGGCCAGAATCTTAGCCCAGCCATAATCCTGCTCAACACACCACCTCTACTATAGTTTTACCGCCAGAGCCTCCCCGAATAGAATAGCCTGCCTTAAACCAAGACCCCCCTGATTGCTTTGGGCTACACACCAAGTCCCAATTGACCAGACTCCATTTGGACGAGGAAAGATTGTCGGAGCCACTTGAAGCATACATCTATAAGTCGGAAGAGCCTAAACCACTGACTGAATCAGTTGAACCCTCCCAGCAAAAGACAACCACCTATGAGTCCAATGTTCAACATTCGAGCGAAATTTTTCCAAGATACCCTGCCATGACTCCTGAGGAGGGTTACCAGGAGAGATAGGAATACCAAAATAAGTCAAGGGCAAGGAGTCAACTTGAAATCTCAAGATCAAAGCAATCCTCCTTTGAATAGCTTCAGGGGTGTTGAAGAAAATGATAGATGATTTATCTTCATTGATCAACTGGCCTGAGGCCGCCAGATAAAGATCTAGAACCTTACGTAGATTCATAGCTTCTCTGATCCGAGAAAGTCCCATCAAGGCCGTGTCATCAACAAATTGCAGATGAGACTACGGTTGCAATTCATTACCCC
Organism: Cryptomeria japonica; assembly: GCF_030272615.1. Classification (NCBI taxonomy): domain Eukaryota; kingdom Viridiplantae; phylum Streptophyta; class Pinopsida; order Cupressales; family Cupressaceae; genus Cryptomeria; species Cryptomeria japonica. The sequence goes on from NC_081409.1 coordinate 821,186,520, forward strand.
AGTTCCACCCCTGAATACTACCTTGACCGACATTATGTTTGATCAACCTTCCCAGGCCCTCAGCCAAGAGGATGAATAGATAAGGGGAGAGGGGATCCCCTTGATGAAGGCCCCTAGATGCACCAAACAGCTCGGTATGATCCCCATTGTTTAGTACTAAGAAAGAAGTGGACATAACTCCACTCATAACCCATTGAATCCATTCCTTCGTAAAACCAAAAGCCCTAAGGATCTTCTGAAGGAAAGACCAACGAACCCTATCATAAGCTTTAGCCATGTCCAACTTGATCAACATATCTTTTTCCTTGGAGGTAGCCATAGAATGAATGGTCTCCATAGCAATGACCACACCATCCAGAATTTGATGCCCTTCCACAAACCTGCTCTGTTCCTCAGAGATCACACCCCTAAGACACTTCTTCAACCTCTCTGCAATTAGCTTTGAGATGATCTTATAAATAACATTGCAGAGAGATATAGGGTAAAACTGGCCTAACCTGTCAGCCCCCTCACACTTAGGGATAAGTGCAATGAAGGTAGCATTCAGGGCCCTCAGCATATGTTTATTCCTTTGGGATTCTTGGACTATTGTGAGTAAGTCCAAATTGATGATATCCTAGAACTCCCAAAAGAATTCAACCAGGAACCCATCTGGGCCAGGGGCTTTTCCTTTCCTCAACTAAAAAATAATCCTCTCGAGTTCTTCCAGCAATATAGGGGCCATAAGCTGCTCATTCATCTCCCCGGTAACAAGAGGAGGAATGCAAGCAAGAACCTAATTCTCCTCCTCTACTTCCCCCTGAAACTCCTCACTGAAGAGGGTTCAGAAATGCTGCAAAGCCTCCCTAGATATCTCCTACAAGGATAATAACACCTCACCTCTACTATTGACCAGAGTAGGAATGGAGTTTCCATGACGTCTTGCTTTCACAGAGTTGAAAACGAAAGTCATGTTCTTATCACCCACTTGAAGCCAATCAATACGGGCTCTTTGTTTCCAATAAATTTCTTCCCTGAGATCCCATTCCTCTATGGCCTTGACAACCCTCTCCTCCTCCTTAAGAAAAGATTCAGACAAACCACTCTCTCTGATTTCCCTGGTGATGCCATTTAACTCTGTTTGGGCTGCTTTCTTAGCATGAAAAATGTTACTGAAACCTTGTCGATTCCATTGTTTAAGCTGGAACTTAACAAACTGTAGCTGCTTGGCAAAAGTGTACATAGTTGTACCAAAGGCCAGCCTCCCCTTCCTCCACCACTACTCAACAAGAGCAAGAAAAGTAGGATCTCAAAGCCACATAAGTTGGAACTTGAAAGGAGAGCGTGCAACCTGGGTCGAAGAAGAAACCAGCTTGATAGGCCAATGGTCTGACCCTCTCCAGTCAAGAATCTCAAAACTAGTGGACCACCCCACAACCCCCACCAACCCAAAAATTGGAAACCAGAAATCAGTCCAACCTCTCTACAATCCAACCCTCCTCCATTCTCCTATTGTTCGAAGTGAACAGACCATTACCAGGCTTAATGTCCACAAGATGCAATGATGAAATCCTATCCCGAAAAAGGAGAGACGAGGGCTCCAACTGCATGACACCCTTGATAGTTTTGATACTTAATGTAAGTACAGATCCAATAGCCAACAAGATGAGAGGGGGGGGTGCATCATACATACTTAATCTTCCATAAAAACATCAGATTCAACCTCGGTAACATATACTTTAGTAATATAACAATAACTGTCAAACATGCAAACTCAAAAGCATAGAAACATCATAAACCTCATAGCACCAAATTTAACATGGAAACCCAAATAGGGAAAAACCACTGTGGGATTTTGGACCCACTAAGAAATATACTCTTCTAGAGTATGCTCGATTAAAAGAAAATCATGTTAAAGATTACAAACACATTGCTAGATGTGACCCGGTTAAGGGATTTCCCCCTCAGATCTGTTAGGATCTTCACCTTGTTAGAAGTGACCTTGTTAAAGGATTTCAAACACTCAATCAGAATGTCACCTTGCTAGAGGGTTTTACAAATGAGACTGTTAAGTCCACTCGGTTAAGAGATTTTCTGTCACTTTCACAAAATAACAGTAATAAAAATCTATCTGCAACTTCACATCTAAAATGCTAACTTGCAGATTCTTATGTTTTCAATACAATCTAGACATAGAACTAATCTTGTCCATCTATTGGGATTCTATACTCTATTATTCAAACAGGTTTTCAAGCTTTTGGGCTTGGTAATCACCATGTAGCATCCCTGTGCATACACTTGCCCACATACATTGTTTATCAACGGTTCCCTATTTATAAACAATTAGCTAACTGCTTAATCTCCTTGATCACATTTCCCATGAACAATCATAGCCATCAGATCTTCAAACTTGTCCAGGTTCAATGCATCTTTTGATCTGAAAACATTTTACTCCGTCTAGGAACTTGCATACATTTCTTCGAACTTGTGCCAGGGTATTGAGGTTCAATCTGAACTGTAGATCTTCATGCCGACTTTCCTTTGCCATAGATTCATTAACAAACTATATTTACGGCATACCAATCATTCAATCAGTTCCAGCTCAATAGCTTCCTTCATTAAATAATGGATGTAACCATTTAATGCATTCTGTTATAGCTCGGTTACAACTCAGTAAATACTAAACATCACTCGGTAGACATTCTGCCTTCATTAACCGATAGCGATAACCTTAGGGTTTGCCGACTAGGTTCCTTAGGGTTTACTGACTAGGTTCTTTGCTTGATAACATAGTATAGTATTAACCTTTACAATTTACAACATCTATATGATGTTAAAACAATCTAAACATCATGATCTCATCATTATCTGAATCGGTAATAGTTGCCCATTGAATACCTTATTCATCCCCTTATTCATCATATTCTTTCTGTGTCTTTTACCGACATCTTTATATTCTTCAAATCATACTTCTCAAGATATGGCAACATCATACTAAGTTAGAAAATCAATTTCTTGACATCAATGACAAAATAATAATATCAAGACAGTAAACATCCTTAATCAGTTATATCCATAATCATCAACAATCTTCTCAATGTCTGTTATAATGCTATATTGCCAACAACCCCCCTTCTTCTCACTCAACTCTAGGATAGCATTGAAATCTCCCACCATAATCCAATGATGGAAAGGGACCAGCCTTCGCATATATGAAATATGAGACCATAAGTTTTGTTTGCCCTAGAAATCAGTGGGAGCATATATATTAGTAAGCAAAATAAGATCTTTGGTCTCTAGACTAGAGGCAACCCCGGATAGCGAAGATCTGGAAGCCATCCACCAAACAAAGTGAATCCTTGAAGGGTTCCAAAGACAAGCCACCCCTCCAAAGGAGCCAATAGCCCCAATACACTGATATTTGCCTCGCCCCCAAAGCTTCGACACCAAACCCATCATACTCTTCACCAAGAGTTTAGTTTCTTGCAAGAGCAGGACATCTGGTGAATGATTCCTGATCAAATCCCGAACAAATTTTTGTCTAGGGCCGCTATTCAAGCCCCTTACATTCCATGAGAGCACAATCATTTAGGATGATTGGAAAAGTGAGAATCCAAAGTCTTCACTAACCCTGACTCAACCAAATTTTCTCCCATCAGTTTGATTTTATCCAAATCCTTCTTCCTGCCGACCTTTGAGTTCTTCTTCATAGCACTTTTCTTAATATACTTCTGATGCAGACCCAAGTGAATGGAAGACTTGTTACTTTTAGCCCCAGCTAGTTCCAATTTCAAGGCTATCAAAGAGCCCTCCCCCCAACCGAAATTACCTTCGAACTTGAAGTGATTCCCAGCTGGACTCCTACTGACTGGTCCATCTCCATTTGCTGGCTGCCAATCACTTGGAGGGCCTAAGTAAAATCCTCAATACCACTTTCTGGACCCCCTCCTGAAGCACCTAGCTCCAAAGGAGTTAACCTTGGGTTCACTTCTTGATGGCTAAGATCATCCAAGGCCTCAAATCTGTTAAAGGTATCTTCCTCCTATCTCTCCTGTAAGGACCTCTTTTGTCCTCGATTCCTATTCCTTGTCTTAACTGAGACAAAACCATCAGTGCCCTCTACCTCGGCTGACATAGAGGCTTTTCCTTTATCAACCCTGTCTTTACTCTGAGTCGACTGTTGAGGTTGGTGAATCATTGGTTTATATCTAGGGCACTTACATTGTAAATTACCATACTCATGACACAGATGATGGCGAAAAGGTAAAGTCTCATAATCTAGCTGCTTGACCTATGAATAAGAGCCTGCACTCATATCTATAGCATCTGGTAGAGGTTTACTAATATCAATTTCAACACAGATATGAGCAAAAGTCATTACCTTTCTTCCCAGGGTTTGCATTGAGGATCCCACTAGCTTCCCAAGCAGTGTGGCCAGCATCTGTAGCACATCCTCCCGATAGCATTCCACTGGAAAATGAGGCAAATGAACCCACACAGGAAACCTATTTGGGAGCTCCTCTGACGGGTTAAACCCTGCATGCCAATGCTTGATGAACAACCCCACTTGATTGTAAAAATACGGACCTCCCTCAAAGACCCTATTGCAATCCTCCATGCAGTTGAAGGTAACCATGAAATAGTTGTTTGCCAGCATCATAATCTCCATTTCCCCTTCCAGCTCCCAAGTCCTCTACACCCAATTTTCTAGAAACTATAGAGAAACTCTCATTCCCAAAAACTTGCAATAAAGCTAATGTTTTGAGAAGTACTCAATGTCTTCGGCAATCAATTCGGGAGGAATCACCAGCTTCGGTCTCTCACTGCATCTCTCCAGCCAACCATTAATCTTCATAATGCGAGAACCGCCAACAGTCCCCTATCCCGATTCAGATGAGAAAAGGTTATTATTAAAAGTCTTCATACTCTGGAATGGGGGTTTTGAGCCCACCGCAGTGCGAAAATCCATGACCGGAGGAACATGCGAGTCCTTACCACCACTACTCGACATTGAAGCTCCGACAAAAAATAAACAAAGATAAGAGAAAGACCCCCACCCCGAAGGGCCTCTCGAGGCAACACCGGACCAGCAGGCCCACCCCCACAAAGCACACCGAGATGGAGTGTCTGCCTAAACCCCTAACTCCTAAACCACCCACAACCCACAGCAGCCCCAACCCCCAGCTACAAGCAAACCACCCTCCTCCCCCTGCAGCCCCCCGAAACACCCACCCCACCCACTGCAAAGCCCAACCTGACCCCACCTACAACTCCTCTCCCTCGCAGGGTATGCACCAACCTCTCCCTGATGGCCCACCTGTAGCTCCGCCTCCTGTGAGCTAGGGCATCGAAGCCCTACCTCGGCCGCCCGCAGAAGCTTGCACACGCGCCATCCTTCCAAGACTTATTTCTCCTTTGTATGTACATAATTATAAAAGCAAATAATTTTAAAAATAATTATTCAAAACTATTTTAAACAATTCAAACTAATTCTAAAAAACTATTTTAAAATAATTCAAACATATTTCAAAATGATATATAATTTTAATTTAAATTCAATTCAAAGTAATTGAAACATTTGATACAAATTACTTTAAAGAAACATTAAAATTAAATACATGTGCACATACACATACACATACACATACACATACACATACACATACACATACACATACACATACACATACACATACACATACACACATACATGTACATACACACATATTGTACCTACATACATACATACACATATGCACACATAAACACACCTATGTATATACATGCACACACACACACACACACATACACATAGGTGCATGCATGCATGAATACATACACATACACACATGCGTGTACATGTACACACACAAATATACACACATATATACACGTGTATATGCATGTGGTTATGTGCACAAAGATGGTGGTCAGAAAAGTGGACACCACCCCAAAAAAAATGAAAAAACAAGCAGCGCGTACGCGGTTATAAAATTTGAAATCACCCCGTACGCGCTTAGGTACATTGTTCCTGAGCCTTAAAAAATGTAGTGCGTACCCGCTTCTTTTAGGAAAGTGAGCGCGTACGTGCTGCTTTTAGGAAAGTGAGCGTGTACGTGCTCATAAGCCCTAAAGAACCATGTACACGGTACCTGTCCAAAAAAGTTTAAAAAAAAACTAGGTCTTATTTTTTTGTGACCACAATGTTTTTTCCCCCATTTCCTCCATGAAACCGTGAATGGGCTGCCTCATTTTTGCTCCAGACGCTATGGATCAAGGTTAATTTCTCTTAATTTTTGTCTTTCTTTCCCGTTTATTCAATTCGTTTTACGGTTTGAATTTAATTTCGTTAATTTTGATTAGATTTTTTTTTTTTATTTCAAAACCATATTCTGATAATTCACAACCAAGAACAACAAAACGCACCTCCTGAAAACCCACAAGATACACCCCCAGTTCCTCCTTTTGACCGCATACCTGAAACATAGGAATAATTGATTAATTAGTTAGGGAAAACATGTCTAAAATAAATAGACTGATTAATAAATTGAAAACATCTGAACTTGAGCATCATAAATCCCTTGCCACTAGCCTAGAAACATTAGCTAGTGGTGCTACAATTGTTTCCACACAAATTGTAAAATGGGGAAACTTTAGGGATAGGTGTCATCAATATTATGCTGATGGGTTATCATACGAGGAAGTGAAAAACAACAAATATTAGAAAACAACAAATATGTGCCCTTTTTGTTGATTTGAAAATTGGTGAGTCATTACCTCTTAATGCAAAGAGGTTTCCCATACATTGGTGTACCAATGTGCAGATGAAGAATCTTTTTTGGCAGAGGTGGTGGATGGTCTTTGATGATCCACCTTGTAATAATCATGAGGTGCCATTGTATTTTTTGAGAAAAGTATACTGTGAATTTGTCCTCAATGTGCAACAAAACTATTTTGACATGAGAGAGTTTAATGGTAGAGGTGGTGGCTCTGCCCAAGATAGACTTGGAGCCCATGGGCGAGTAGCCCCAGAGAGTCATTGCCCGTAGCACCCAAACCCAAGGTGCATCAGGCTGTCCCGATAGAGTTGAAAGAGTTGATGGAGATATAGACTCTTCAGGTAGCCACAACATTGACTAGTACCATCATCCATCATGGGACATCGTTAGCACACCCTATTGTACCCGATGATGAGCCATTAGTTGCTCCAAGTGGTGACAGAGAGCCCATTCAACATATGTGTATCAGTTGCTTGGGGATATGCTCAGGGACGGATGACGCGGTCATTGTAGATGGATCCACACCTCATTTTTGCATAATTTGTGGGAGAAGATGTCAGGCTTGCATGGCTGAGGATTTGGCGCTGACAGAGGAGTTGATGGACATGGTGTTTGCCCATCAGCGAGAGACATAGGTGTGTTGATTTGAATTCATAGCATTTTATTTATCAGTCACTTTAAATTTGTAATTACATAAATGAATTTTCATTTATACATCGATTTAAATTGAGACAAATAATGTGCATTTCAGGACGTAGCTGTGGTATCCCATACTCCTCCCATAGTTACTATAGTTGCAACTTCGATGCCTGAGGTATAAATTTTGTAACATGTTAAAATAGAATAGTACACTTTGAATTCAAAAAATTTACAAGATATACTAACTATCTTTAACGCTTGGTCCAATTTTTGGTTTGTAGGTGTTGACAAGGGACCAAATGTCCCAAATTGATGACATCACACTCTCAGTGATCGATTTTGGCCTACAAGGCTATACGGTATCATATTTTGTACAATCTTTTTTATGTATTGTTTTGATGGAATATGCAAGTCATTTCATTTTATATTTTTTAAATTATGTTTAACATATTATCTGTACTAATATCTCATGTTAATTTTGTTTTTTTAGGGTACCCCCTCCGCGTCTAGGCCTCATCCTAAGAAAAAGAATTCCTTGAAAATGCCAAAACATGGGAAGAAGGTAATTGAACACATTTTTCGTTCTACGATTATTTAAAAATGTTGAAATCAAGTCTTAGTTGGGGTTTGTAGATTTATTAGTGTTTTTTGTCTATTTTACATGTACAACGGCCATTGAGCTATGTGGATTTGTTAAATGCACCTAATTCTCCCGTGGATCAAGAGAGGGAGGAGGTATGTATCTCTACTTTAATCTCTTGATTTCATGATTATATGCACGTGTACATGTGAACTTGTGATAAATTATAATCTTATAATTTTTTCTTACAGGAAATATCCATAGCTGCTTCATCAATGGCGAGCCCTCCTCCATGCACTGGAGAAGCATCTCAGGATCCGGTAAACTTTTGTTTGATATATTACATTAATTATTTTTAACCTACAATACTTATCATTATATTAATTTTATTTAATCTTTGATCATTTTTTGTATAGGTAATAGCGATAGTTTCTCTATCAATGGTGAGCCATCCTCAGTCCATAGATTTTAAGTATTTTTTATGTATTTATGTTAGTAAATTATATTAATTATACATTTAATCTACAATAGACCCCTTCGTGGTTCGGCCATAACGTGGATCCTTTTAAATTTGTCTTCAAGAAAACTCCTAAGAGTGACAAGGAGAGGAGAGCAAACACATTAGCTCTAAGATCAGACGATGAGGTAATATACATTTCAATTACAAAGGAATTATAGTTAACTGCATAGTTATGTTGTTATTGTGAACTTTTTTCTATAAAAGAATTCTAACTTGGCTTTTGAATTGTGGTTTTGCAGCCATCTACAGAGTCATGTCCTACATCGAAGAGGCTTGATTTTGATGATCCACCACAAGTTTAGGATCATATAGTGTTAGTTGTGGTTATAGAATGACCAATACATGTAGATATATTCTACATTTTTATTGTATATCAATTTGGACATGGCATATGCCACATTTTTGTAATACTTGTATTGACTTGGCAGACATGCCATTTTTTCATATATATAAATGTTGATTTTCGATCCAATAAATGTGCACTGAGTTCATTATTGTGTATTCATTGTATTTAGTGGTTGTCTTTCTATAAAGTTAATTGATCATTTGCCTATGTAATCAACAATATGAATATAAACAATAAAAATCTATGATATAAAACATTGCAATCGTGGAATATGATTTGATTAAATTTCTAAAATGTCAAATTAACCCTACAAAACTCCTTGTATTCAGTTTATTATTGTGTATTCATTGTATTTGGTGGCTTCCCTTTTATAAATTTAAATGAGTATTTTCCTATGTAATCAACAATATGAATATAAACAACAAAAATCGACAATATGGATATAAACAACAAAAATCGACAATATGGATATAAACAACAATATGTGTGTGGTGCGAGAGCACCCCCACGCTCGCAATGGTCAAATTTTGGTTCTCGTGTGAATAAACTGACAACACGAGCATGTCTAGGTTGGAAAATTTATGCTAGGCATGCTCCTCTCGTGCATCCCAAAGCGTCGAAACTTCGAGAGTCATACCCTACCAACGCGACCTCTCAAGTGCCCTAAGTCCAGAAAATTGTCAAACTTTGACGGACTTTTTTTTCCAATCCAGGACACATATGATCGATCCATTTGAATCTGTGGAATTGTGTGAGGCTCCTCTACAATGGCCTATCTCTTTTTTTGGATGACTCGAAGCCATTTTCAATTGGTAGCATTTTTTGCCTGCTGCAAAAACTGTGTTGCATGCAATGCAAAGTTGCAAGATAGGCTAGAATTGATTTGGTTCATCCTATGCATAAACCGACGTCATGAGTGGGTCTGGGTGGGCAATTTTACACTAGAAATTCTCGTCTCATGCATCCCAAAGCATCGGAACGTCGAGAGTCATACTCTACCGATGCAATCTCTCAAGTGCCTCGAGTCCAAAAAATTGTCAAACTTTGACGAACTATTTTTTCCGATCCATGACACATATGATCAATATTTTTGGACTTGTGGGGCCATGTGAGGCTCCCCTATAATTGCCTATCTTTATTTTTTACGAATCGGAGCCATTTTGAAATTGGTAGTATTTTTTCGCCTGCTGCAAAAACTATCAGTTACATGCAATGCAAAGTTTCAAGATAGGCTAAAATTGATTTGATTTGTCGTGTACACAAACTGATGTCATGAGCACATCCGGGTGGGTAGGTTTACGCTAGGCATTCTTCTCTCATTCATCCCAAAGTGTCGGAACATTGAGAGTCATACTTTACCGACACGATGTACAAGTTGCTTGACAACTTTTTTGACAATTTTTTTGACAATAATGACATTTTTTGCTCAAATTATATCTAGACTCAATCTATGAATCCTATGACCCGATGATGACTCATATAACTCTCCATTATTATACAAAAATCAATAATTCTCATGATTGACCTTATCACATCACATAAACTTAAAACATAGTCACAAAATATAGACACAAAAATAGATACAAAACATTGTCACATATTATTCAAAAATTTGCCTCTAAATATGGTAAAATCAGCTCTTGGCTATTTGAATATACAAAAAAATGTCTTACAAATCATCTCATGGGATTTTATACAAAGTTTGGCATTACAATATGTGTGATTCAGCTCATCGCTATTTTAATATATAAAATTTGGTATCTAAATATGTACAAATAAGCTCATTGCCATTTAAATATACAAAATTATACCCCTAAACATGTAGAAATTAGCTCATGGGCATTTATATATACAAAAAATGAATATAGAACAATTCGTTGATGATATATACAAAATTCTCAAAATCATTCTACTCTGAACCATAGAATCAATCAAGTGAGCCTTTAGGATTGGCTCTAACCCATATTGTGTCAAGTATTGCCTCATGGTCAGATTCACAAACTTTCCATAAAATCTTGTCATGAGGTCTACCATGATACTTCATCAAATGAATATTTGTTGCAACAACAAGGCTAGAGAAATGAAGAATATGTTTGTGTGTTTCAAAGTCCTCGAACAACCAAACATCAGAATTCTTGATAGGGTATCTCATAAGCCATGTTCCTGTCACGACAATAGACCCTATTAGGTACTTAATACCCTCTCTGTCAATGATTGTGGTTGTCAATTTACTTTTAGGTTCAACACAATGACATAAATTATAATATGTTCCTTCTTCATTGTTCTCTTCTGTAACAACTGCATACACATGAACTATATTTTATAAAGTGATAATTAGTACCAAAAATAAAGTGTGATGTACAACAAAATTAACCAAAAAGAATACTTACAAAAAAATTAACTCAAAAAATCACCTAAATCCACTAGGTCGGATACATGGTCAAAATATACTGATGTATCCATCTGGCTTAATTGTAGTGCTTTGGGAATTTGATATGTGTCATTGGGAACAAACGGTCTACAAGACCATTTGTCAACCCACTCTTGTGATTCATATTCTTCCCATAAACAATACATACATGAAGAGAAAAAACATACCATCTGTCTCGCATAAATTACTAGTGAACTTGCATTTGAACTCATAAATGAGTGCATGTCATTCAATCTTGCAACTGTACAACAATCTAGATAGTTTTCAATGTTAGATTTAGTGATCAACCAAAAATATCTACAAACCATTGGCGTACCTGGTTTACATGGACCCACCATCGACTTACACCATCGCACAATTGTTTCTGCATCTATCAACTTAGCACCACCTTCATACTTAGCAATCTTAACATGTTCATCACCGCTATAAATCCCTTCAAGTTTTTTCCATACCTCATGTGCAGTCTCTAGACCATGAACATCTACATATTCAACATTAGACAAATAATTGATAATGGCCTCTAATGCTTGATGGTTTTCTTGTTTCTCTTTCTTCTGATCATTAGTCAAAATCCCACTAGGTGCAACGTATTTAGCACTGACATGTTCCCAATATTGACTTCCTAGACTCTTGATGTAAATTTTCATTTTGTCGCTCCATATCCTATAGTTCTCTCTATTAAAATTCAGACCTTCCTTCTTCATCATGATCTGCAAGATCTTTACCTCAAGCTATTAGGATTAGATCGTAGAGGACCTAAGATGCTCTGATACCAATTGCTGGTATGATGAAAGAATAAGTATCCGGTTAATTACTGAGAGGGGGGTGAATCAATAAATAGAAAAACTGATACAAACTTTCCCAATCTCAAAACCAATCTCTCAAAATAAACTATCAATGAAATACCACTGTCAAGATAAAATTCATAAGATAAACCGGTTGACTGTTACAACAAATTAATAGTAAACAACTTTAAACTCATAAACATCCAAATGCTTTATCATATGTCAACATAATTCATTTCTCAATGCTTCTGGTTATCATAACTTATCAGAGTAGTTAAGTAGTTAATCAAATCAACCATAAGATCATAACCACAAAAACATTCACCACTTGACACAAATATTTTTTGACATGGAAATCCAAATGGGAAAAACCATGGTGAGATGAGCCTCACAAGATAACTATCTGAACTCTTCTAAAGTTCACCCTGTTAGGAGCCAAGCCTGTTAAAGCTTTACAAAAGTCCTATTAAGAATTGATCCTATTCGGAACCACTCGGTTAAGGGATTGACTACAAATTCCTTGTTAGAAGCAATACCATGTTAGGAGTAACCTCGGTAGAGGATTTGAAAATCCAAGCTAATGGATCACCTTGTTAGAGGATTTGAATAGTCACCAAGTGTTCAACCCAACAATAAGAATAATAACTCTAGTTGAAGTCTCAACCCCAAGTTTGGACATTCACTCTATGAAGTTACTATCTCCATAGTTGGTGTTCATTTGATTGTCAACCCAGGGACGTACTACTTGAAATGGGTTTGCACTATATATGCACTAAGTTCCTGCGATAGCTACCCTACATTACTGTAGCAACTAACATCTATTCGGGAAAGGTAAGTAAGAATTGAAACAATCGGAAGGCTAGAGGAAAAACTCTACATTAACATAAATTCATTCAAGAAATACTAGCTAAGTCAAATGCTGCCAAATAGGAATTACTCTATTTGATTTGGCTGCAGGAACAATCAATGGATCTGTTTCCAATGGCTGCATGAACAGTCAATGCAAGAATGTCTACTACAACTAAAGAAGAAAACTAATTTTAACAAAGGCACTGGAACACTCACCAAGTGAGCCCCCTTGGATGACTGCTTCCAGGCTTCCAGAACAATTCTAAGTGCTCAGAATAACATATCTATATTCATTGTTCCTCAAAAGTCATTACATGATTCAGAATCAAAAGAAACTCAAAACACTTGTAACTTTATTTCTAACACTACTTACAACACAGATCACACCAATGAGAAGAGGTAGATAATTATTCAAGAAAGGAAACAACCGGAGTTAAGTCACTGATAATGTGGATCTAAACCGAACCAGAGTCATAACATAGCATGGTGGTATTTACAACACTAATGCCCACTTGAGTAAGACATCAGTAAGTATTGTGCGCCTACTTTTCCTCTACCCTTCCTTACACCCATCAACTTTTCCGCTAATTCAATCTTTCAGTAACCTCCTTGAATATATCTTTCTACAATTGGTGTGACAGGAGAGCTTTCACAGCAGCATCATTTTTATTCCTGCAATTCAAAAGAAAGAACATACAAGCACATACACATCTATTAATTTCACACATGATGTTGCCTAAGACAATCCACATGGCAACAAGAATGAATAACATGGCTGTAGGAACAACTGGAAACAACAAAACATAATTTAATAGGCTCGGGTTAACATCAGAAATGCACATAGTCAACTTTTAATACATCATCACTATCAAAATATGAGAAAAACTTAAGAGTTCTGGGGATAAAAATATGTCAATGTCTCAACTCATCATGCCCTCCAACTTAAGGTCTTGTTGGTCCTCCAGCAAGAGGAAAATTCTTGATTTTGGCACTAACCCTTAAGTCACCAACGGTTCCTTGACCTGTTCCTCCTGAAGCTAAACTCCAATAAAACCCCTTCATCTTTTCTAGCCTAGACCATCTGGCCTCTTCTGTAACTTCTTCATAGGGCTTATCTGTAACCTTACATCCTAATAATGGCCACATAAGAATAGGGGGCTAAAAGATCAAAGGTAACTAGTTATGGGTTTTCATCCTGCCCAATTGGATATATTTAGGGGCTCTTTGTATAGCTGCATGAAAATTTGGTAGTGAATGAGGTTCTCCCTGTTTCAATTCCTCTGGTAAATTGTTCCAATGTTGAGTTAGGCAGTCAATTGCAGCTGTACTTTCATTCTGAATTAAGTGTTCATATGCTTGAAATATTTCTTCCCTCATTGGCAATACTTGTCCCCTTACATCTTACCTTGCCAATAGCTTTTGCCAATCATAATAAAGAACCCTTGGGTCTTTTGCTTCCTTCCTTAGTGGAAACGGACAATCAAATTCAATATTCTTATATGTTTTGGCATGTGTTCCCATGCTGATCTCATTCTGAATCCATGACATTAAGGCTTTTATGTGGATATCACCAATGTATAGCAAGGGATTCCACTCACTTTAGAAGTTACGACATAGTTATGCAAGTAAAGTTCACACAATAAATTTTTCACAGCTGCTAGGGAAGTCTGATAAGCATCATGAAATTTCTCAGGGGTTTCTAAAGAAGGGCTAAGGTCCCTCATAATACAGTTTAATTTAAAATTTAAGTACCGCTCCCTCAAATGCCAAGCATAAACTCTTGGCAGTGCCCTACATTGCATTAAATTAGGGACCATACTAGTGATTGCATCAACTTTGGCTTCTAATTCTTCAATTTTATTATCTCTTTTTTCTATTTCCCTCTGTTGCTTGTCAATAATCCCTTGTAATCTAGCCCTCTCTATCTCCCACTGCCTATAGAATGTTAATGCAATAGATAAACTGGTGAGAGATGATGGAGGTCTAATAGATGTTACCTTAGGACATGGGATTTCTTCAACTGATTCCTCAAGTTGTTCCACCACATATGCCAAACTTGAAAGTCTGTCAACATCATCCTCCTTCTAAATTTCAACCTCTGTTGGGCTCTCTTCTTCTGATGCTTCCATTGAAATAACCTCTATTGCATCACTTGTTGGACATAATTTTTAGGTACTACTCTGAGTCCTTCTTGCATAAACATTTGGAGTGGCTGCAAGAACGGTTTCTACCTGTGGCTTTTCTGCAGGGGTATTTCTCTTCAGCCTACGCCTCTTGGCTGTAGGGGAAACTTGAGTTACCTATGGCTGAACCATAGGTTCATTATCTGCATTAATTAATTCTAATTCTTTCCCTTTTCTTTTAGAAGATGTCACTTCTCTTTGAAAATAAGTGGAGGGTTGCTCAATGTATGTTTCCACCATCTCTTCCTCCGTTAATGTAACAATTTCTGCAGCTGAAAACGAAGAACTAAAATACTCTACAGACTGAAAATATTTGATTGAAACTTCCTTACATACTTCCTGTAGTCACACAAATCTGTCCATCTTAATTAAATAAATATTCACTATTTATTTGATTAAAAATCCACTAGCCATCAGTTAATTAAATTAATATTTAATTAATTCATCTTCAAACATTCTCCTATTAATTAAATAAATTATTCAATTTATTTTAATTAATTCATTAAACCAAATTCAAATCAATTAAATGAATAAATAATATTTATTTCATTTAATCCCCTTTTCCTCTTTTAAATAAATTAAATAAAAATATTTATTTAAATCATTATCCTCCCCCACTTGCATTTTTCTACAAATGCAACTTGCACACATTTATTGAAATAAATGAATTTTTATTTTTAATAAAATCCTATTTTCCCTCACCCACCAAATCCACTTGCAAAATCTAATCCTCTTCTAGATTCTTCTAACCCCTTCCTAATTAGCCTAATCCATCCCCTAATTATTGTCACATTCCTAAGCAAAATGGAGTCACTTCTCAAAGACTCCAAAGTCTTTGAAAACCATTTAATGCTTTGTGTGTTCAACAAATTAACCCCCAAAGTCTTCCAAGACCACTAATGGCTCTTACATGACCATTTATGGCTCTTACATAACCATTTATGGTTACTTCAAACTTGTCCCCCCAAACATTTATTGTTTTGACCATATTCATCCATTTCACATTTGCACAAGAGTTTATCCATTGGATAAAAGCTTTATTCTTTGAATAAAGAGTTTATTCATTCAACCAACCTTGACTTTAGCTCCCAAGGTCATATCAAGTATTTAATGCTTATTCCCTCCCCTCTCAACCTATCTCACATTGACACTTGTCATCCTGGGATTGGGTTGAAAGCCCTCACATGGATTTAAAATCATTCAATCCTGACCCTTGTTGAGATTATTCAATCTCAACCATCCATTGCTCCATTTTTCCTTTAAATAGAGCCCATTTCTTCATAATCCAGATCCTGAAAACTTGTATGCATTTAACCTATAGGCATTTTAGAGAGCATTTAGCATAGCAAACTCATGTATTGTCATTTTGGTTAAAATAAATCATTTTAGCATCAATAGCTTAATATTAGCTTTTCATTTTACATTTGGAGCACAATACTACAATCTCAATCCTCCATAACCATCCATAGTGCAAAAAGTTGTTGAGAGCTACACTATTTTGGAACTTGGAGAGGAGAGGAACAAGGGAGAAGGAGCTAAGAACATGCTAAGAGGCATTTGGAGATGCCTCGTTATCTTTGTTTCATTAGTTAGAAATATTAGCATGATTTTAGTGTCTCTCTTGATATGTCTGTTTAGATTAGTTTTTGATTGAATAACACTAACGGTTTCTTGTGTGTTTTGTGTTGTTTCTCTTAGACTAACCTTGTCCATTTTGTAGGGCATCACTTCCAATTTTGGCAGCAGAATTCGTTACTTTTTTATACCAAAGAATATCTCATGAAAATAATGATGGAAAGCAATCAAATCAAGGTACTCAAAAGGATGAATAATTACTAATTTTGGAAATCGAACCATAAAACACCCTCCAAAACTTATTTAGGCACATGTCCACACATGCAGAAGGGATTTAGGAAAGTATATGTGGATTTAGCAAAGGCAATAATCACAATGAAATCATAAATGCCTAATTAAAAAAATAAAATATGTACATACTTGCAGTCGTGTGAAGAGAATGGCAAAATGAAATGATTTGACATGAATGAAATGACAAATAAAGAAATGAGATGGGATGACGTGGATGCAAAATTTATTTATGGAGAATAATATTTCCATAAAACAAGGAAATATCATTATGAAATGACGCTTGGATAATTATGAAGTGGTAGGTATGTTCTCTATAGAGGATGCAAGAACCATACCCCAAATACTTTCTTCTATTGTAGTAGGAACTTGCCCAGTTACTGCAGTTCCTACTACAATAACCTGTGTTTGATCTTTCTTGGCAAATTGCTGTAGGAATTTCTCTTTAGTGGAAGGCTTATGATAAAGATGCAATCTGTGACCATTTACTAAAAGCTTAAACCGAACTGGGTCAATTGGTCAAACGAACAACTCCATTGTTGAAAACTTCCTCTATCTCATATGGGCCTAACCATCTAGCTTGCAGATTTCCCATAGTATCTTTATATCTTGAGTCATATAACAGTGCCCAGTTGTGTGTGTGAAAAATTGAAATAGGTCTAATAGATGCAAGACACAACACTTCAATTAAGTCATTACATGTATGGTTAGACAGATAAGCATGAATATGAAAACCATAACAAATCGACTAATTGCCTTCTAAAAGATGCGAGTATAAGATTGCTCTTAGATTTTATAAGCAATACCAGTGACTAGACTACACCAAGACGAAGGATTTAATCTATGTGAGCATGAGATAAAGCTAAATGGTGCAAGATGGATGAAAAATTCAAGCAATAATGAATTCAAGCAATAATGGATTCAAGCAATAATGGATAAACTAAATATAGAAAAAGAAATTAAACTAAGATGCAATAATCTCAAAAAGCAAGAACAATATATTCAATGACTTGAGAGCAAAAAGTGTATAATAATAAATCTCCAGGGTGTTTTGAATGAGAGCTGAAGGTTGAATTTATAGAGAATTACAAGAGAGATCAAGAAAAAGTACAATTTAGGATTAATTGAAATAATTGAGAAATCATATTCAGTCAACCTTGAGATAGATTCCAATTATAGTTTAATTGAAATGCATTCAAAAAAGAAGTTTGAGTTGCATTAGAAATAAGATTTAATTAATTCCATGCATTTGTGATAAAAATAGATAATTCTTTGATTTATTCAAGAAAAGAGTCTTTTAAATACAATTGAACTTCTTTTTCTCAAAAGCTTTGAGTTCCAATTTTAGAGAATAATTAAATTCCTTTTAATTGCTTTTCTGATTTCAAGTTAATCTCAATTTAGAAAAAGAAATAATATCTCAAGTTTGATTTTTCTCTCAATTCAATTCTTTTATTTTATTTTCAATTTAACTCTTGCTTTGTGATTAATTCCTCTTTTGTAGTAAATTAATTTCTTTTTTATGATTAATGACAAATTTATTAATTAATTAAATATGCAAGGATATTTAATAAATTAAAATAAGATAATTGATCAAAATGATATTCTTGGAATGATTTAATTAATTAAATAAATATTTAATTAATATAGAGTATTTGATTTGCCATGTGACATTTGATGATTGAAGAATTAATCAATTGTGTGCTCAAGATTGATTTAATTACCTTTGGTTAGGACCTTGATGATGTTGTCGAGATTAAGGGCCCATGGTTTAGATGACCATTTTTAGGGTATTACATTTGCCCCTCTTTGAATTAATGTGCGAGCAATGTGTTGGTTCAAATAATAGTTGATGTCTAAGAGATACCAATTCTGAACTTGATTGATCACGAACCATATGAAGAGCGAGGTGTTTAGCTTGGTTTGAAGCGATGAAGCTGAACATAGTTGATTAAAGAGAAACCAATCCTGAACTTGATTGAACTAGGAACGATAGAGAGCAAAGATACCGAACTTGAACTTGATTGATCAAGGAGCAGATCTTACTGATCTAGAACTTGATTGATCTAGACATAGTGAGCGAAGATAAAATCGATCTTGAACTTGATTGATCAAGACACGATGAGCGAAGATAAACTGTCCAGCTTGATTTGATGCGATGAAACTAAACACCTGCTTAGATTGAGTGTGTGATCAAAGATACTCTTTAAACTTTTGATTGAGTTTAAATGAATAATCAGCTTGATGAAAAGCGATGAAACTGATTAACGTTAAGAGACTGATTCAGATGAAGACGAATATCAGCTTGATTTGAAGCGATGAAACTGATATGCCCCTAGCGATTGATTCGATTCAGATGATCAAGAGATCCCAACTTCATATGAAGCGATAAAGCTAAGATGCCCCTTAGCACGAAGAATTTGATTTTCTTTAGTTGAATTTTTTTTTTTTCGTCTTTCGATGAAGATTTGAAAATTTTCTCAACTTTGAAGATGTAAGGTCATAAGGTCATAATGTCATTAGTATGCCCCCTCAGGAGAGAAATCAAAAGATAGTGAGGGTACATGATTATAGGCAATTGTTTAGCGATGATAAGTTATTTGAGCACAAATGATTCAGAGGAATTTTGGAAAATTTGGCATTGATTGATGAGAAATTGAGCGCAAAATAGATTGTAGAATAAATTGAGATTCAGCATTGATTCATGAGAAATTGAGTGCATAATTGATTGTAGAATAAATTGAGATTCAATGTTAATTCATGAGAAATTGAGCGCAAATTGAAGAAAGATTGAGCTTTTGATGAAAAGTGCTAAGTGGTCCAAATTTTGGAAATTGACTAGCGAAATGATCTTGGATTTCGATTTTGATCCCAAAAATGGAATCAGGATAAGGAAATTAGCTAAGTGTACAATTTTCATGTCCATCAGAGCAAGTTGAAAAATTAGGGTTTTGACTATATAAGGGGTGGAAGTGTCATTTTCAATTCATTTTAACCCTCCAAGTTTGAAAATTCAAAAAGCCTTCTGTGAAGAAAACTGGTAGTTCCTACACAATTGCATCGATTCGAGCACCAGAGACAACATAATCGACCTCAGAACTATGAGCCAGTGGTAAGTGATCGATCTTAAGCCTATTATTCATTTCAATTTTGGATTTTTTTGTTGAATTTTTCAATTTTTGCCATGTTGAATTCGGGCTTTCTCATTTTGTCATGCGAGATAGGATCCTGTCTCATATGACAAACTAATTAAGTCTGTTTTATCATTTAAAGTTACTAGTTTTGTCATCCTGCATACACCCTTATGTCGTACGAATACCTTCAAAAGAGCTCATTTTGTCAATCTAGGGCTAGTCCTTTGTCGTATCAGATTATTTTTATTGTATGAGACCTAATCCTGACTCGTACGAGTTTTTGTCTCTATGATATTTTGTCATTTGAAAAACAGTAAGCCTTTTTTAAAGGTGCAAACTTGAAATTTTGATTTTGTAGTTGATGTAGTCGGATTTGCTTGATGTTTTTCTTCTCTTATAGGCTAATTTGAAATGTTTCTTGATGCGTCATTGTTTGATTTTTGTAGGTTTGATTGCCTCGTGTATTATTTAGATGTGTATATCCACTGACTATGACATTAGTTCATAGTTATCTGATGTAGACCAAGCTCATATAGATTTGTGCGAACTGACTCATCTTCTCGAGTTACCTAATATCCATGTGAATCACGGTATGCTCACTGCATTAGTTGAGAGGTTTCATTCAGAGCATAACATGTTTCATTTACTAGTTGGGGAGATGACGATCACTCTCGAGGATGTATACAGGATTCTCTGTATCCCTTTTACTGGGGGTAAGGTAGACTAAGATGTAGCACGGCGTCCTAGGCTACTTGTTGTGAGACAGGTATTTAGGGATGCAGACATTTTGACTCATTCTATCAATTGGGACGTTATGATGACCAGGTACAGTGAGAACTTTCCACTAGCTTGCATCTTGGTAGGTTTCATCGATTCCTTTCTTATGCTGGATAGGGGACAACAGGGATTTTTATGTGGATGGAGCAGGATGTTGGAGAGACTTGTGGAGCACCCCCAGAGGTTAGGATGGGGTTCTTGTATATTGGCACACATGTATCGTGAGATGCATGAGATTGTATATAGGGAGAGGAAGAGTATGGTTGCAGGAGTTTTGGCTCTACATATATGGGCTTGGGAGCACCTCCCAGTATGTAGACTGATCGTGGATGACACTAGAGATCCACAGCAGCCTATTGTTTATCGATATTTAGGATATATTACACTACCTCATATGGGCAAGACCGATTATTGGAGACGACATCTAGATGACTTGATAGTCATGATATGGAGACTGTGTAGGGGTCTGGAGTCTTGGGGTGATTGGAGAGTTGTTTGTAGAGACATCTTCATGACACGACCTCTCATAGGCAGATCATAGATAGTGGTCGAGTGGTTTGTTGTTACTTGAGTGATGAGGCAGTATGGTAGACCTCAGGGGAATTTGCAGGAGTTTACTACATACGAGCGTTATGCAGATGAGGAGAGGCAGGGATGGGCACCAAGGCTATCATACGCTCTAGGAATGCAGGAGCTAACTGGTTTACAGTGGCTAAGATGGGATTATCTGGATGATATTGCATATTCGGGGGTATTGCCCCAGTACAAGGATTGGTTTTAGTAGCACCCTTTCCCGAGATTTACTGATCCAGCAGAGCAGGCACCTCATAAAGAGGAGATTGAGGATGATGCCCCTGCACAGGTACAGGGACAGGGACAGAGGTAGGTACCAAGAGCTGAGGCTCCGACGTGGATAGGTGGCAATCTTGTTGCTAGCAACAGTAGGGTACCAGCTGGTGGTAGGCAGCAACAAAGAGGAGAGAGTGGATCCCTAGGGAATGTTAGGGTGAGACTTAGTGGAGCGAGGGTGGAGGAGAGGAGAAGAGAGTAGCTCCTAGATAGGTGAGACAGAGGAGAGAGGAGCAGGGGAAACCAAAGGTGGAGATGGAGGCGGCGATGGAGGCAGAGATGGAGGCGGAGAGCCTATGAGGAATCAGGGGGCCGACACAGCGCGG
Source organism: Cryptomeria japonica (assembly GCF_030272615.1). NCBI lineage: Eukaryota > Viridiplantae > Streptophyta > Pinopsida > Cupressales > Cupressaceae > Cryptomeria > Cryptomeria japonica. Next base: position 821,208,560 of record NC_081409.1, read on the forward strand.
TCGATGAGAGCATGCCTAGTGGGTTTATAGTCACAGCTGATAGTGCCATAGACTCAGCTGGTGGAGTGAGACCGATAGCTAGTAGATCTTAGAGCAGAGAGAGATCGTCAGTTAGTTGAGCTCAGAGTAAAGCGCGATCGTCAGGTCCCAGAGATGAGGGCAGAGCGAGACACTTTGCAACAGTAGGTTCTTCATCAGATGAGTCGGACAGCCTATTATGTTGCAGCTTACAGTATAGTAGTTCCAGTAGTGTAGTAGGTTTTACCCTACTCACAGAGTATGTCTCGATCTGAGGGAGCTCAGGCACCTAGGCAGGATCCTGGTCAGCAGGCTCCACCTCCTCCACCACCTGGCGATGAGGGAGAGGCAGAGAGCTAGATTTTTCTATGTAGCTCCTAGATTTTTTTGTAGACACCCATTTTTTATAGCCCTTATGATTCTTGCTCCGATGGGAGTTTGTATATGTCAGTTGACATTATTTTGTACCCTGAGACTTGATGATTATATAAACGAGATCTTGATTTGACTTCATTGTACTTGTGTCAATCGATTTATGAGATGCTTTTCTATATGATTTATTCTATATGTATGCATATCTGTTCAGTATGGATGTATGTAATGCAAACGAATATGGATGTTTGTTTTTGTTTCTTTTCATATGCAAATAAAATGAATGAAAATAAGTAATGAGTGGTGCAAATTTTTTATTTTTTTTCTATGCAATAATATGAGTGAAAATGAGTGATAATGAATGTATGAATCTATATAAAATGCTTATGTATGTAGCTAAACATCTCAATACATAAGTACTCAATCAGAGAAGTGATGAAGAAGAGACCACTTAGCTTAGAAATGATGAAACTTCAAACTCTCATTCAGAAGATAAAGAGATCATTACCATACCGAAATCACTCTAAATTCACAAAATATAGAATGAAATTCAAAATGAGATGCAAAATTAAATGCAACCTAAACCTAGTCATTGAATTCAAAATGATTAAGTTCATCACGAGCGTTAACAAACATAACAGACATATTAGAGTTCCTTTCTTTTCATTTGCAATATTAATTATCTTGTCCGCAATGACCCTTTTTTTGTTCATATCCTTGGACAGATTTTGCAGGGACCCGGATTGCATGATAAAGAAATTCCCTCAAAACAGACAAAGAAATGATGTGAACCTCCCTGTAGCATACAAATAAGTGGAGTCGAGGTATGTGTGGCTATTTCACCTTGATGTAAAGGCTCT